>NW_015506308.1:26670-31294 GCF_001515645.1 Sinocyclocheilus grahami | reverse complement strand
CACTTATTTAAAAAAAGCCTCGTAAAAACTGCCAAGAACACTCACAACAGATGTCTGTGCATACAAACTTGTGAAAAATGAATTTGACAAGTCTTGACACCTCATATAAAACCATATAATACTTTAGGGAGAAAAAAAAACAGCACAAATAAATGAATGTTCACCTTTTATTTGTATTTTGCCTTCATACAAACAAGAAATGTGAAATCACTGTCAAATAATCGTCTCAGACTCACCTTATTATTATTAATATCTTTAACTTCAAACTATAAGCTAACATACACTACCAGTCACAAGTTTTTGAACAGTAAGATTTTTAATGGTTTTAAAGAATTCTCTTCTGCTCACCAAGCTTGCATTTATTTGATCCAAAATACAGCAAAAACAGTAACATTGTGAAATATTTTTACTATTTAAAATAACCGCTTTCTATTTTAAAATGCATTTCATTCCTGTGATTTCAAAGATATATTTTTAGCATCATTACTCCAGTCACATGATCCTTCAGAAATCACTCTAATATTCTGATTTGCTGCTCAAAAAACATTTATTATTATGATAAAAACAGTAGAATTTTTTCAGGTTTCTTTGATGAATAGAAAGTTCAGAAGAACAGCATTTATTTGAAATAGAAATCTTTTGTAACATTATAAATGTCTTTATCATCACTTTTAGCATCCTTGCTAAATAAACTACTAAAAAACATTAAAAATCTTACTGTCCAAAAAACTTTGACTGGTAGTGTAGGCTGATTATTCTTATAGATTGAAACAAATGTGCTTCAGCCAGTATAAAGGGTATGAAAGGTGCTCTGAGTTTCTGCAGAAAAAAAAATAAAGCGCTACAACAAAAGCATGTTGCTGGAGACGGGCTTTTAAAAATGCAAACTGCTTGTCTGCCAGCAGGAGGCGCTGTGAGAGCAGCAGAACTAGCGGTTTCTCCGGTAACGGCTGTAATCACAGCAGCTCCGCTCATGAACGCTACTTTATCAGATCAAATGAAAATGCCATGGAAGCTTTTCTGAAGACAGTCGGTTCCCTTCAGAGATACATTCATATAAAACACCCGCGACGCGTTATGATTGTGAAACGTGCAGTGCTCATGTTTATTCAGTCAAACGCCACAAATAAATCAGTGTATGGGAAACACTGGTAATGTATATCGAAATATCGGAAATGTGTTTAAAAATCATATCACCGTTATTGAAAAAAATTATATCGCGATACATATTGATAATGAATTATTGTCCAGCCCTATTCAAGCCCGAAAGGGCAGCAGAGTCGCGTGACAGACACAGTGCGTTTTAGGTAGGTGTGGCTGACTCTTAACTTTTATAAAGAATATCTCTTTGGATTTGAGACTTTAGTCTTTGCAACTTTACAGATCTTCTTTATGCACCAAGAGCTTGTAACACTCCAAAGAGAAAGAAACAATTTAAATCGCATCATATGACCCCTTTAAAGGAACAGTTCACCGAAAAGTTAACATTTTCTGAAAATCCACAGAACTCCAGTCCATCAGTTAACATCTGGAGAAGACAAAAGCTGAAACTAATCCAGCATTAAGACGTTTTTGACTGACGGCACCCATTCACTGCAGAGCATCCATTGCTGAGACACATCTCGGACGGCCTGAGAGTGAGCACATTTTCAGAAAATTTTCACTTTTAGATGAACTATTTATTTAACATAACAGCCTAACAAATTAATATAGTGACTAAAATATAATATTTGGAATGGTTCAATATAACATGTTGTTTTTAGCATGTCATTTTGTTAGATGTACTTCATCTGTGTATCATTATATAAATATATTGATGAATTTTACAACATTAAAAGATTATTTGACATGTAATTGTTTTGCTCTTTTGCTGATTTTGATTGCTTCTATTGTCCTCATTTGTAAGTCGCTTTGGATAAAAGACTAAATGTAAATGTATCTGTTTTAATCTAGTGGATATGTAGAGAATCACATTATCATCAAACACACGACCAATCAGAATCCAGTATTGTGTGTAATAACGGAGATGAAGCGGTCTGTGTTTGTGTGTGATATCGAGGTGGTGAAGGTGACCTAGATTCCCTGCATTCACTCCATCTTCGTGTCATCCGTGTGTTTCTCATTCGTCCATCACTGAGCAAATGTCAGGACAGACTGAGGAGTAAATCCTCTTACACTAAAACCACTGCCTCCTCCAGCTCTATCTCTCTATCTCTCCATCTCGATCCGTCTCTCTCTCGCTCTCTCTACATACTCTACTCATTCTGTTATATGCTGTCTCTCTCTTTCTTTCATTTTTTTCCAGCATTATTTTCTGTCTGTTTGAGCTCTTTGTCTGCTCTCTCTCTCTCTCTCTCTCTCTCTCTCTCTCTCTCTCTCTCTCTCTCTCTCTCTCTCTACAAGCAGGGGGTAATGGCTGCCACCTGTTCCCAATGATTGGTGATCTGATGTGATTGCAGGAGGAGGGGAAGCCGTGAGAATTTAAGCAGCACCATTGCACAGCGCAAGGGTGTGTGTGGAGGCTGCATCGGGAGGCTTCTATTCTCAACCTTAAAAGCTTTGTTAGTTGTTTTGGTTAATGTTTTGTTGAATGGTTTCTTCCTAGTGTTATTGTTGACACTCTTGTGGTACTTGACGCCTACGACAAGAAATCTGGTTTGTTTTGGAAGTTATTATTTGTTTTGTCCCTATTTATGTTATTGTTTATCTGTTAAACTTATGTTGTTAGTTTATTGGGAAAGTGTTAGTAGAGAGGTGGGTGCCATTTTCTTTATTTTGTTTTTCTCTTGTTTATGTTAGTTAGGGAGGTAGTTATATCTATTGTATTTTTGTTTTCTTTTCTTTGTTTAGCTTAGTCAGTTTCTCCCAAATAGTTAGAGGGTTTATGTTTGTTATTTTGGCCTTGCCCCCTCTTGAAGTCTTGACATCCTTCCATATCTGTCAAATAAAATAACTTGTTTTTGATATTGAGATTCTTGGCCTTTGTTAAAGCTCGGGGGTTGAGAATTGAGTCTTGCTGCCTCCACACATCACCTTTTCTATTCTGTTACTTGTTCCTCCAACCCTAGACTAGCTGGGAACGTAACAGAATTTGGGGGCTCATCCGGGATCAAGTGGTAACAAATTGATGTTATCGGTGGTATTTGAAACAATGTTGAAAGTTATTCCGCTGGGGGATGAGCAAATTTGTAAATGGTAGGTGTCTCTTTTTCTCTTTGGTTTTGCCTGGCTGTTTTTGCTCTTTTTGATGTGGGAGAAGTTAGTAATAAGATATGGAGTTTGATTTAATCTCGTTTACGTTACTTCCCACTGTGGAAGTATATAATCGTTGTCGTAAAAGGGATTTAATTTCCATTGCAGACTTCTTTAACATTAGTATACTTAAAGAGGCGAGTAAACCGGCTATCAAGGAAGATTTATTTAGGAAGTTGGTAGAAGCTGGCATTTTGGCTGCGTCAGGAGGGGAGGTTGGGAAAGAATCTGAGACTGCTGGCTTTGGTTCTGTTCTTAACATGGATTCAAAAGGTTCTGATGCTGTATTGGAAATTAAGCTAAAAGAATTAGATCTTGAGTTAAAGCGACAAGAATGTGAGGCTCAGCGCATCAGGCTTCGAGTAATAGAAGCTGAACGAGCACGGGATAGTGAGCGACATGGAAATGAGATGGAGGCTCTAAGATTACGTAGCAGACCCACTCCATCACCTCGGATTAGATCTGCTGGTTCATCAGCTGGGATGCCAATAGTAGATTCTGTGCAGACCCTAAATCAAAGCTCCTCTGATTCACCTTCTGCGTCACAATCTGATTTTGACGTTAGCAGGTATATTAGACTTGTACCGCCATTTAGAGAGACCGAAGTGGACTCCTATTTTGTCGCATTTGAGCGTGTGGCTGCAAAGCTACAGTGGCCTAAGGATATGTGGGCTCTACTTCTGCAATGTAATTTGACCGGTAAAGCGCAAGAGGTTTCAGCTGCGTTGCCTATTGAACAATCTCTCAATTATGATGTAATGAAGGCTGCTGTCTTACGAGCGTATGAACTGGTGCCGGAAGCTTATCGCCAAAAGTTTAGGGCACATGTAAAAACAGCCAGACAAACATATGTTGAATTCGCACGAGAGAAAAGGACACTTTTTGAAAAATGGTGTGTTTCTAGCAAGATTATCACTTTTGAGCAGCTCCGGGAGTTAATCTTGTTAGAAGATTTTAAAGCCTGTGTCCCAGAAAATGTTGTTGTGCATTTGAATGAACAGAAAGTGCAGGCCCTTACTGATGCTGCTGTTATTGCGGATGAATTTGTGTTGACCCATCGTAATGTATTTTCATCTACGCGTCGGCCCAGAAGTCAGTCCTCAGCTATGGAGAGCTCAGAACTATTTCAGGCTTCTGTTCGTTCTGCTAATTCAGAGATGTTTGCTGGAGGTAAACGTAAATCTAGTCCTAAGCGTGCAGGAGATAGGCGGGTCTGTTTTTATTGTCTCGACCCAAGCCACTTAATCTCAGAGTGTAAAGCTTGGAAACAGAAAAGTGTTTCTAAGGCCAAAAATGTAGCTTTAGTACAATCGGTACCAGTGTTAAAAGATTTGGATGCTGTTGCTTACCAACCTTTTCTCTCTTTCGGCTC
>NW_015506308.1:8677-10089 GCF_001515645.1 Sinocyclocheilus grahami | reverse complement strand
CTCACTCTCACACACACACACACACACACACTCTCACTCTCTCTCTCACACACACACACACACACACTCATACACACACACACACGACGCGTTACTCTGCGCTGCGCTAAACTCCGCATTTGAACAGTCAATAGCAAATACTTAAACTAATAACAAAACATACTTACAGTCGCTGATTCAGAAGCGCCAGATTGTCATAGCAAAGTCAGAATTTACCCTTTTTTTTTTTTAGAAATAGCTTTGTGCACAGCCAGCCTTGTACTCTTCTAGGTTCAAAAAACTGTCATCCATAAAACACGTTGCACAAATTCGAACATCTGGGTTGTGCTGTTCTGTTGTGCCGTCAGAATGAGAGTCCAAACAGCTGATAAAAACATCACAATAATCCACAGCACTGCAGTCCATCAGTTAACATCTGGAGAAGACAAAAGCTGAAACTAATCCAGCATTAAGACGTTTTTGACTGACGGCACCCATTCACTGCAGAGAATCCATTGCTGAGACACATCTCGGACGGCCTGAGAGTGAGCACATTTTCAGAAAATTTTCACTTTTAGATGAACTATTTATTTAACATAACAGCCTAACAAATTAATATAGTGACTAAAATATAATATTTGGAATGGTTCAATATAACATGTTGTTTTTAGCATGTCATTTTGTTAGATGTACTTCATCTGTGTATCATTATATAAATATATTGATGAATTTTACAACATTAAAAGATTATTTGACATGTAATTGTTTTGCTCTTTTGCTGATTTTGATTGCTTCTATTGTCCTCATTTGTAAGTCGCTTTGGATAAAAGACTAAATGTAAATGTATCTGTTTTAATCTAGTGGATATGTAGAGAATCACATTATCATCAAACACACGACCAATCAGAATCCAGTATTGTGTGTAATAACGGAGATGAAGCGGTCTGTGTTTGTGTGTGATATCGAGGTGGTGAAGGTGACCTAGATTCCCTGCATTCACTCCATCTTCGTGTCATCCGTGTGTTTCTCATTCGTCCATCACTGAGCAAATGTCAGGACAGACTGAGGAGTAAATCCTCTTACACTAAAACCACTGCCTCCTCCAGCTCTATCTCTCTATCTCTCCATCTCGATCCGTCTCTCTCTCGCTCTCTCTACATACTCTACTCATTCTGTTATATGCTGTCTCTCTCTTTCTTTCATTTTTTTCCAGCATTATTTTCTGTCTGTTTGAGCTCTTTGTCTGCTCTCTCTCTCTCTCTCTCTCTCTCTCTCTCTCTCTCTGATGGGTGGACTGGGGGATGGGAGTCAGATGTCATCAATGCTCTCGGCCAGTCAGATGCAGCAATGCATATGAAACCCGGCCAGTGAACTCATCTGACATAATATGACACACACACACACACTCACACACACACACACACACACACACA
>NW_015506308.1:1481-2811 GCF_001515645.1 Sinocyclocheilus grahami | reverse complement strand
TGTGTGTGTGTGTGTGTTCTGTATATGGTTATATAACTCCTGATGGATGCTGCTGCTCCGGATGTGAGCGAAACCACGTCACGTGAGCGCGCGCGCGGAGGACACACCGAATAACCTTGCGCGCTCCCGTGCGATCGATCAGTTTGATCGGAACGATCGGATGCGCGTTCGCGATCCGTTAAACGATCTCACCGAGCGAGACGCGCGCAAACACCGTAACCTCGTTCAGCTCTCTGCACCCGTTCACCTTCAGCAGCAGCAGCAGCATCGTCAGATTGGCCTTTAACCATTAGGGCCTGATGCATTCACACACACACACAGAGAGAGAGAGAGAGAGAGAGAGAGAGAGAGAGAGAGAGAGAGAGAGAGAGAGAGAGAGAGAGACGCATTGCGCAATGCGTTCCGGTTAAAATGAATGAACGCACCGGAATCACGCGCCGCCGTTAAATCGAGCGCTTACATAAGGCACACTCACCCCAGCTGCTCGCCGTTCTCCCGAGCAGCTCGTGCGTCCGCGGGTTCCAGAAGAATTCCTTCCATTCCCCGGATTCCTTCTTCTCGTCGTCTTTGGCCATGTCTCCGGTGCGCGCCGCTTTGATAACCGCTGGGAATACGCGCGATGGAACGGCTGGTGCTCACGGACGCGGTTCGGTCGCTTTTTCTCGCTCTTCCCGTTGAGACCCGAGCGGAGTGCCGCAGCGCCGCGCACTAATCCAGAGACACTGCGGTAAAAACGCGCTGAGCGCACGCGCACCCGGTAATACCCCCCCTCCAATCTCCTGCGGAACAGAAGCTCCGAAACCCCGCCTCCATCTGCAGCTCTCCAGCCAATCGCGTCTCTCTCCTCTCTCCTGGCCACGCCCCCCTCTGGACCAGCGGCTCAGCATCCGCGCGTGTGTCGGTGACTCTCCGGTTCGTTTATTCGCGCCGATCGATCGCTCGCTTGTTGAGCCGTCGCGCATCTGTCGGTGTCCGTGTTTGCGTTTCCGCTTCACCGAGTTTCATTGACGTTAAGAGCGACGCAGCATCGCGTGCAGACACCGCAGACGCGGCTCGTTATGAAGGATACAGTGTGACAGTGACCCCCACAGAGCTCATGTAGAAGGTTTCACAAACATGTTACAAAATGACACAGCACTAAACCACTGTTCTGATGCACATTCCATCCGCATTTGCATTTAGCCTAAATGTGTGCTATTGCAAGACTGGAAATATATGTTCTTGCCCCAAAATACATTGTTTGGCATATGAAGGCTGAAACTATCAATGACACTTCACCGTTTACAACATATATTTATCATTTATTAATATATATATATATATATATATA
>NW_015506308.1:0-694 GCF_001515645.1 Sinocyclocheilus grahami | reverse complement strand
TTTTTTTGCACCCTCAGATTCCAGATTTTCAAATAGTTGTCCTATTAAAAATGTACTCTTATGACTGTTTTTTTGGTCCAGGGTCACATATTACAAATATTGTTGGCTCCTTGACAGATTGCTTTTGTTCCTCTTTTGTAAGCTACTTTGGATTAAAGCATCTGCATAAATAAATGCAACACAGAGGTCATGGGGCTGATCCTCAGGATCTGTAGATTGATGTGTTTTAAGGCAATGCATTAAAGCAGTGGTGACCAACGTTGGTCCTGAAGAGTTTCGCTCCAACCCTAATCAAACACCTCTGACATCACAAATGTTTCGATGTATTTTCCGTATGGTGGTCAATCCTGGAAATATAATTTTGTTGTCACTGACTGTCCGTTTCGTCTGAGTGCTGTTGTGTCACACTGAGCTTTTTTGGACACAGATTTCAACAGTAGGTAAAAGTTTAGTGGGACAAGTCAATACTGTGGCACACAGCACGATATACAGTACATTGATTTCTGTAGCAGTGTGGAAAACAATACATGTCATAGATAGTTATGCATATTTATGTATGTGTAACAGTGAAGTTGTGAAAAGCGTGATAGGTTCATCGTGTGTATTTAGTTATTGTGCAAACTGTAGAGAAGTGTACTTGTTTTGCACACGTGTGCCTAAACACATGCAGTTTGCTGAAATTGATTAAAAAAAT
>NW_015506307.1:516064-527339 GCF_001515645.1 Sinocyclocheilus grahami | reverse complement strand
CGATATGAATTGTAATTCACATTGCAAGTGTAGTTAAACTCATTGCGGTGTTTAGCACTGAAAACACTCTCGCGCTCCTTCCATATAAGAACATGTGTAATGCTTTACAGACATACAGTATTTTCCTTACGTGTTGGTAACTCTTACGACTATGTCTCTGGAAGACAACAGTGCTGAGTTGAACAGAGATATGAATAAATAGACATGAAACAGCCTTCCGTGACATTTGAATTACTCTGTATAATGCAGAATACAGCACAGTGATCGTAGTGAACGAGTTTCTTACTAATAATGCACACTAAATTCTGCGGCCTTGCGGGATCGTGTGTTGGAGATTTATATTTTGTAAATAAAGTGGCAAATCATGGTTTTTTAGCAAACAATGCACTCTATATCGCTTCATAAAACTGAGGTTAAACCACTGGAGTCACAAGGAAAAATCTTCATCTGTGTTCTGAAGACCAACAAAACTCTTAGATTCGGAACTACATGAGGGTGATTAATTAATGACAGAATTAATTAATTGATTTTTGGGTGTTTCCCATTTTGCATGCCTTATTCATCACTGCCCTACAAAGGCCAAAGACCTGAACTCGCTAGAGTGTAAAACTGAGAAAAATTACGTTAAGGATTTTTATTTGTCCAGACAAATTAATTATGGGTAGGAGACTGGAAATCTGGCAGTTAGACGTTTTAGTAATGAAAATTATCTACATTCAAAAAAAATTAGCTTAAACTTGATTTTTACTCCTATTTTGAATTTAATTAATTATTGTTGCCAAGTTAACTAGTCTTTGTTGTTTACAGTGTTTTGTTATATGGAGCAGTTGGTTGCGATCGATCTAATTTATTTGTCTAAAAAATTGGCGACAGATGTAATAACACAAGCTACACTGTAATTTAAACCCAGCCGATTTTAATGGATAGTAAAACAAAGGCAGAATACCGTTTAACTCCAGGTCGGCACAGTAACTTCATACTGACGCATGGCTTAACAAATGCAGAGTACTGTAACTCAATTTGAGCGTTTCAAAACAAAGTGAAAGAGCGGTAACTGCTGTAATACAGTGTTCTGCCTTGGGTTCTCCTGGGCTTTTCGAAGTTACTGTTAAGACAACCCATTATTTTCTCAAAAAAAAACAACGAAATTGACTCGAGATACTTATCCACATGATAAAGGAGGTCTTGAATGTCTCAAAAATATCAATAACTAATTTTCGACCAAAAATGAAGTTACGGTCTTTTGCCTTTGCACGGCAGATCAGACGTTCAGCCAGCGGTCTGTGGCCATAACTTAAATGGTTAAGACTCGGGGTGTCCAAACCTCCTCCTGGAGGGCCAAAATCCTTTCAGAGTTTAGCACCAACATACCTTCCCGAAAGTTTCTAGTAATCCTGAAGAATTTGATTAGCTGATTCAGGTGGGTTTCACGAGTTTGCACTTATATACAGTGGGTATTGAAAATAATCACCCCCCCTTTAAAATAATCACATTTTGTTGCTTTGCAGCCTGAAATGAAGACGGACAGTTTTCGTTTTATCCAGCTGTATTCACTCAGTGCAACTTATAACATCCAAGTGAAAGATATCTCACCAACATGTCAGAAAAAATACAAAATACAAAACCAGAATCACTGAGTTTGGAAAAAGGATCAGCTGCTGTTAGAAGCTCCAGTTGCCATAGCATCCAGTAGGGGTTGAACGACTTCTGATTTTTTTTAAGTCGACTTTTATGTGATGAAAGTCGAGTCGACTAGTCGCTGATGACGTCATTAAGGAACAAATAAGTTTGGAACACCTTGTGCACAGCTATGGCATATGACACAGCGCTGCCCACATGGCTATTGCTCTTATAACAGCTTTTTTTTATCAGTTCTTTTGTCTTTGGGTCGTTTTCTCACAGATTTCTGCTCGTTCTAAATCAGACAGATAAAGTAGCACAGTAAAGTTTACATTCATATGAAGCATTAGTGAGAGCGATTGCGTGTGTGAATTAATTCTACCTGGCAGCGTCTCTCTACTAGTAGTGAAGCTGTGGAATTTAGTTATTAAAGGGGTCATATGATGCGATTTCAAGTTTTCAACACTATTTGAGCAGAAGAAACAACATTTGTGGGGCAGTTCATTTCAGATTTTGTTGCCGGTTTGAAATATGTTACTTAATTGTAAGCTCAGCAAGCAGTTTTTGAGGTTTCAGGATTCCCCCATTCAAACAGACAGGACTTGATCTTGGATGCCCAAAATAGCTGCCTGGAAGCATTGCAAATATGGCCGCTGAGTGAACAGACTTTCCTTGAACGGGACTTTGATCAAACACACCTGATTCAGGTCATCAGCTCATTACAAGAGACTCCAAGACCTGAAATGGGCGTGTCAGACAAAAAAGAGATTCACAATGTGCAGTGTTGGGAGGGAAATTGGATCTTCTCAGGTTGAAGGCAGAGGTGCGTTCACGCCATATCGGAATTCCCGAAATTACGAGATCCCAACTTGTAAAAAGAGTTCACATCCTCGTAGAACTCATAATTACAACTTGTGAACTGGGAGTTTTCTGAGAGCTTCGACTTGTACTACGTGACCGCTGTACCACCTGACCACTGCAGGCTCTAGGTGCGTTCGACTTCATGCGATGCTGCGCAGACCGATTGGCGGCTGACTTGAAGCAGTGCATGCTGGTTAGAAATTTAGTCCGACTTGAACCGGCACCACGTCACTGTCACGTGTGGCATCAAAATACCGCGATAGCGTTTCAACAGCAGCCGGCTGACTCAGCTGGCGCAGCCTTTTCAGAGCGACTGCAGCTCCTGTTGCAAGGAGCTGATGACGACACAGCTGTTTCACGATTGGCCAAATTCACCATATGACAACAATGACGCGTGTTTCTAACATCTTCAATTCCAATACTGCTCACAAATCTGTGTTTTTAGAACAGTAAAAGCTTTTTTACTGTAGTCGCAACGTTATATTGAGTCACGTTTATCATAAAACACTGATGAAAGCATATATATACCACTTTATTAGTATTTAAATAGTATATACTTACGTTGAACTTTATTCTTGGACAGATGGCGCTGTATTAAGCAGTATATAAAAAGTGTTTCTTTTGCTCATGAAAATGTTTCTGAAACATCTGTGTATTTGACAAATATTGCATTTAATCACTTCATCTGTGAAAGAGTATGAAAACACAGCGTGAGCGACACTAACGGGAGCAGAAAGTGTCCGGCTTGACGGCTCTGTTTTCAAAAGCATAATTCCGAGTCCAAAACGTGAACAGCTCCGAGTAGAACGTCACATGTGTCATCTCGAAATTACGGTAATTACAATATGGTGTGAATGCAGCACAGCATTCGCCTAGTATTTGTCTGCTCATGTGACCTCAACATGTCTGTTCACATGAGGCGACCAGCTCCATATCAAATTAAATAGCTTTAATTAGGATACCCAAATGCCATTCTTCACTTCTGTAAAGCTGGACATTTTAGGGTAAGCATAAGGATAAAATGAATGAGTTTTGAGAATGAAAACCAACCTGTTTGTTCCTCAGTATCTTCATGTTTGACTCTGAATGTTTCTTCAATTTTCACGTCTTCACTCTCCTCTTTAATAAACTCACCATATGACAACAATGATGCGTGTTTCTAACATCTTCAATTCCAATACTGCTCACAAATCTGTGTTTTTAGAACAGTAAAAGCTTTTTTACTGTAGTCGCAACGTTATATTGAGTCACGTTTATCATAAAACACTGATGAAAGCATATATATACCACTTTATTAGTATTTAAATAGTATATACTTACGTTGAACTTTATTCTTGGACAGATGGCGCTGTATTAAGCAGTATATAAAAAGTGTTTCTTTTGCTCATGAAAATGTTTCTGAAACGTCTGTGTATTTGACAAATATTGCATTTAATCACTTCATCTGTGAAAGAGTATGAAAACACAGCGTGAGCGACACTAACGGGAGCAGAAAGTGTCCGGCTTGACGGCTCTGTTTTCAAAAGCATAATTCCGAGTCCAAAACGTGAACAGCTCCGAGTAGAACGTCACATGTGTCATCTCGAAATTACGGTAATTACAATATGGTGTGAATGCAGCACAGCATTCGCCTAGTATTTGTCTGCTCATGTGACCTCAACATGTCTGTTCACATGAGGCGACCAGCTCCATATCAAATTAAATAGCTTTAATTAGGATACCCAAATGCCATTCTTCACTTCTGTAGAGCTGGGCATTTTAGGGTAAGCATAAGGATAAAATGAATGAGTTTTGAGAATGAAAACCAACCTGTTTGTTCCTCAGTATCTTCATGCTTGACTCTGAATGTTTCTTCAATTTTCACGTCTTCACTCTCCTCTTTAATAAACTCCATCTTTATAATAGTTTCACGTGGATCACAGCTGCTTCACCAGGAGTTTTTCTGTGTCCTGTTTAAGATAAAAATAATTTGGAGAAAACAAAATCATAATTTCTGTGTAATGATTTCTAGATTTCTTAATTTAATAAATTACACTCATTACATACCACTGATCTATATTAATGACTGGAATGCTTTTCCCTCACTTTAACGGAGAACGCATTTCCTAACTAATCAGCGTTTTTATATCTATGACATCTTTCTGTACGTCCTAAACATTTAAATGGTTATTTGTTTAAAGTCAGGAATTTACCCTGCTTACTAGAAGTAAAGTTTTATAATATTGTTTTAATTCATACAGCAACAGTAAATGAGTCAACAGGGTTTTCACTGTTATTATTAATAGCAGTAAAGATAATGCAGTGAAGATGACAACTTTAAACATTTTAAATAATGAGTTAAATTAATAATTAGCTCAGCAATATATATATAAAAACACAATTTATGCAAGCTGTCATGCTAGTAAAAAAGCCTTAGAATTTGAGATGATCTGTAGCTTTTTAATGGTTCTCCCAAGAGTCTGAAGTAGATGTTGGGCAACAAAAAACATCAGGAAATAATATGCACGCTTCATAATTTATTCAGAGAAAAAAAAACGGACTTATTTCCAAGCATTCCCGGTTGAAAAAAAACAGCATATGCTGGTTAGGTAAGTTTTGACGCTGGGATGCTGGTTTATGCTGGTCCTTTTGTTGGTTTATGCTGGTCATGTGCTGGCAAAGGACCAGCATAAACCAGCAAAGGACCAGCTTAAACCAGCAGAGGACCAGCATAAACCAGCAAAAGGACCAGCTTAAACCAGCAAAGGACCAGCTTAAACCAGCAGAGGACCAGCATAAACCAGCAAAAGGACCAGCTTAAACCAGCAAAGGACCAGCTTAAACCAGCAGAGGACCAGCATAAACCAGCAAAAGGACCAGCTTAAACCAGCAAAGGACCAGCTTAAACCAGCAGAGGACCAGCATAAACCAGCAAAAGGACCAGCTTAAACCAGCAAAGGACCAGCTTAAACCAGCAGAGGACCAGCATAAACCAGCAAAAGGACCAGCTTAAACCAGCAAAGGACCAGCTTAAACCAGCAGAGGACCAGCATAAACCAGCAAAAGGACCAGCTTAAACCAGCAAAGGACCAGCTTAAACCAGCAGAGGACCAGCATAAACCAGCAAAAGGACCAGCTTAAACCAGCAAAGGACCAGCTTAAACCAGCAGAGGACCAGCATAAACCAGCAAAAGGACCAGCTTAAACCAGCAAAGGACCAGCTTAAACCAGCAGAGGACCAGCATAAACCAGCAAAAGGACCAGCTTAAACCAGCAAAGGACCAGCTTAAACCAGCAGAGGACCAGCATAAACCAGCAAAAGGACCAGCTTAAACCAGCAAAGGACCAGCTTAAACCAGCAGAGGACCAGCATAAACCAGCAAAAGGACCAGCTTAAACCAGCAAAGGACCAGCTTAAACCAGCAGAGGACCAGCATAAACCAGCAAAAGGACCAGCTTAAACCAGCAAAGGACCAGCTTAAACCAGCAGAGGACCAGCATAAACCAGCAAAAGGACCAGCTTAAACCAGCAAAGGACCAGCTTAAACCAGCAGAGGACCAGCATAAACCAGCAAAAGGACCAGCTTAAACCAGCAAAGGACCAGCTTAAACCAGCAGAGGACCAGCATAAACCAGCAAAAGGACCAGCTTAAACCAGCAAAGGACCAGCTTAAACCAGCAGAGGACCAGCATAAACCAGCAAAAGGACCAGCTTAAACCAGCAAAGGACCAGCTTAAACCAGCAGAGGACCAGCATAAACCAGCAAAAGGACCAGCTTAAACCAGCAAAGGACCAGCTTAAACCAGCAGAGGACCAGCATAAACCAGCAAAAGGACCAGCTTAAACCAGCAAAGGACCAGCTTAAACCAGCAGAGGACCAGCATAAACCAGCAAAAGGACCAGCTTAAACCAGCAAAGGACCAGCTTAAACCAGCAGAGGACCAGCATAAACCAGCAAAAGGACCAGCTTAAACCAGCAAAGGACCAGCTTAAACCAGCAGAGGACCAGCATAAACCAGCAAAAGGACCAGCTTAAACCAGCAAAGGACCAGCTTAAACCAGCAGAGGACCAGCATAAACCAGCAAAAGGACCAGCTTAAACCAGCAAAGGACCAGCTTAAACCAGCAGAGGACCAGCATAAACCAGCAAAAGGACCAGCTTAAACCAGCAAAGGACCAGCTTAAACCAGCAGAGGACCAGCATAAACCAGCAAAAGGACCAGCTTAAACCAGCAAAGGACCAGCTTAAACCAGCAGAGGACCAGCATAAACCAGCAAAAGGACCAGCTTAAACCAGCAAAGGACCAGCTTAAACCAGCAGAGGACCAGCATAAACCAGCAAAAGGACCAGCTTAAACCAGCAAAGGACCAGCTTAAACCAGCAGAGGACCAGCATAAACCAGCAAAAGGACCAGCTTAAACCAGCAAAGGACCAGCTTAAACCAGCAGAGGACCAGCATAAACCAGCAAAAGGACCAGCTTAAACCAGCAAAGGACCAGCTTAAACCAGCAGAGGACCAGCATAAACCAGCAAAAGGACCAGCTTAAACCAGCAAAGGACCAGCTTAAACCAGCAGAGGACCAGCATAAACCAGCAAAAGGACCAGCTTAAACCAGCAAAGGACCAGCTTAAACCAGCAGAGGACCAGCATAAACCAGCAAAAGGACCAGCTTAAACCAGCAAAGGACCAGCTTAAACCAGCAGAGGACCAGCATAAACCAGCAAAAGGACCAGCTTAAACCAGCAAAGGACCAGCTTAAACCAGCAGAGGACCAGCATAAACCAGCAAAAGGACCAGCTTAAACCAGCAAAGGACCAGCTTAAACCAGCAGAGGACCAGCATAAACCAGCAAAAGGACCAGCTTAAACCAGCAAAGGACCAGCTTAAACCAGCAGAGGACCAGCATAAACCAGCAAAAGGACCAGCTTAAACCAGCAAAGGACCAGCTTAAACCAGCAGAGGACCAGCATAAACCAGCAAAAGGACCAGCTTAAACCAGCAAAGGACCAGCATCAAAACATACCTAACCAGCATATGCTAGTTTTTTCAACAGGGTTTACACTGCTTTGATTAGCAAGTGCCCTCACTTGTCAGCGCGCGGACTCGAATCACTGAATCATTTGTGAAGCAATTGATTCAAGTGTTATCTAACGTTACATCAATTCAATTTAGTTTCGTATATAACGTATAATAACGTTTATTAATGTTAGATGAAGCATAACAATGTTATATTCAATAATAATGAATTGACTTACACTACTTGTAAAAACTACAAAATAGAAGAGTTTGCATCGATTGAAATACTTTAAATGCATAAACACGAACCTTTCTTCAGCCGAATCACAACAAACGCAGAAGCGCGGCGCAGCCTTATGACGTTGCACCACCAGACCAAAATAAGAGTCCTGTTCGCGCTGCTGTCTAAAATCACAGAAGTGCATTGAAAGTAATAATATAAATACATGAATTAAAAAAATACTAAAACATAAGCCAGGGGTTGAAGTTCTAGTGAAATACATATTTAAATACGTTGTCCAACTGCCAAATGTAGCTGCAAACGTCCAATGTGGATGATTAGCAAACCAAATGAAATTAATCTTATATCATTTACAGAAAAGTCCTACTTGAATCTTCACTGAAAGCTAAGGTTTCATGAAACAGGTTACAGCAACACAGGTGTCAAAAAGAGCAAATGACTTTCAAAAGAAACCATTCCCGCTTACTGTTAGATTAAACAAGGTCAAAAATACCACTTTAAAATGTTTACAGTTCTAAGGCATGTGATCATTATATGTGATGTATGTGTAGACTTGTGTGCAACATTTAAATTTAGATGAATCACATGACATAGAATGTCATAGATCAATTTCAAATAAATGTGAATTTATAATTTGCAGCTCAAAACAGCTCCAGCGTTTAATAATTCTTTATGGCTTTCTCTTTTTATTAAAAATGAATACAATGCATGAGCAACAACACGAAAAAGGGTATTAGAGACATGTTGGGAGCAGGGAATGAATAAGTATAAGAGCTTTGGAGGGGGAGTTGAAGAAAGAATTCCTGAGAATTGGCCTAAGCACATATAAATGTACATCAAGAGTGATATATCCACCTGCACCTTTTTGGATTCTTCCACATCCAAATGTGGATCTAACATCACTGATGATGAGACAAAAGGAAGGAAGTCATGAAATGCAGACAATAAGAGCAAAGGAATATATGTGGTTAAAATATGGAAATAATATTTATACTGTATTTACACAGATGCTTCCAAGAATTCAAATTCAGTTAGGGGTGGCAGTTAATAACCCAAAGTTAAAGATTCAGAAAAAAGGCTACAATAACGGATCAGTTCTTGGTGTAAACAGGAGAAATTATGGCTATTCTGTATACAGTTGATTAAAGGGGTCATATGATGCTATTTAAATTTTTCCTTTCTCTTTGAAGTGTAACAAGCTTTTGGTGCATAAAGAAGATCTGTAAAATCTGTAAAGTCTCAAATCCAAAGAGATATTCTTTATAAAAAATTAAGAGTCAGTCACACCTACCTAAAACGGCTCGTTCTAACACGCCCCCACATATCTACATCACTATGTGGGAAGATTTGCATAACGCCGCCCAAATGTTCACACAAAGAAAGAAGGCGTATCTTTTATTCTTGCTGTAGTATTGTTGCTGCTGCCATGTCCTGAAGACGTTGTGTGCTTCGTTGTGAAAGCGAAACTACTTTGTTTGGTCTTCCAAAAGAGGACGATATCCGCTTCGTCATGCCTAGAGCTGATCCGTGCTGGTCGCTGAGGAAATTCTACAACTTTGCGCTGTAATTTTAATTTTGATCTGCAAATTCTTTATGAGTTTGAAATATTTAGAAGTTCTTTCCAATCATGTCATTTAAAGACCAATATACATGAGTTTATTTTATCACAAATGCTCAGTAGTTTATTAGGGCCTGAGCACTGTTTCTTATTACCATGAATTGAAATCATTTCACAGTTGCTTACATTTAGATATAAGACTAGATATAAAACTCAACTGTATTGATAGCTTTAGATTTGTGTGTGCAATTCATATCCCTTCAATTCATCCTGCACCGTATTATATTTGTTTTCTAATGTAACATATGATTTTAGCGAAAAATACTTTTATTTTGGTCTGGTGATGTGACGTCATAAGGCTGCGCCGCGCTCCCGCGTCTGTGGTTCTGCTGAAGAAAGGTGTGTGCTTTTAATCCTTTAAAGTGTTTAAATCAATACAACTCGTTTAGAGAATTGTAGATAAAACTGCTAAATGAATTCGTAACCAATGTAACACTGTAATACTTTATTTAGTTACATTTATGAAGGACATGTAAAGCGCATCCAGATAGGAGTAACAGAAAAGGTGCGTCTCATTTCGCTCGCTGTATCGTGAATCAGTTTATCATAAACACGAATTCAGTCACTGACAACAAGTGAATGATGGAGAAACGGAGCTTTCGAAGCTCCGAGTCATATGAGTCAAATCGCGAATGAATCAGTGATCCGAATCACTCGAACTAGAAACAAAACGAAAACTATGTGTAATGACAACTTTTACAAACCAACTGCAAATCAGAAAATAACATTATTTAAATACAATTAATATGAGAGCTAATTATGGTTGTTTTTGTCTTGTCAGGTTAAGGCGATTAACTATATCTCGGACTGACTCCCTTATTAGTGCTGGTTACTGAAGTATAGGGAGCTTATTGAGACGCACCAAGAGATTTAGTTTGGATTGATTTTTCTTTTTTGTTAATTATTCTCATCTTAAACAGGACAAAGTGTCCAAACACAGAAAAACTCCTGCTGAAGCAACTGAGACACGTTGAGACACTATTATAAAGATGGAGTTTATTAAAGAGGAGAGAGAAGACGTGAAGATTGAAGAAACATTCAGAGTCAAACATGAAGATCCTGAGGAACAAACAGAGATTGGGTTAATTGAAGTGGACAGTGAAGACATGAAGATTGAAGAAACATTCAGAGTCAAACATGAAGATGCTGAGGAACAAATAGGTTGGTTTTCATTCTCAAAGCTGAACTCACTCATTTTAATGTTGTGAAGCTGAACTCATTCAAATTTTAAGCTGTACAGAAATAGAAACAAATAATACAGAAGTATCATTCTGTATCATTGATGCTCAATGACACATCCAAATCTATTTAAGTTTGGTTCAGGGATCTGTTGTAGGATGTTCTTCGTTGACCAGTTCAGTCTCCAGATTTAAATCTCATTGAAAATATTTGGTAAAATAAATTTAAATAAAAGTGCGCATATTTATATAGCTATATTTCTTCTTCTTCTTACCCAAAGGAAGTCTATGGCAGCCCTATGAAGGGAAAATAGGAAAATTATGAAATTTGGCAAACTTGTAGTGATGGTCATGAATAGTAATCTGACCAACTTTAGGTTCTCTAATACCCTTTATAGGGTATTAGAATTTGGTGGAGATCCGCCGGCGCGTTCGCAAGATAGTGACAACAGTCAACACTTTCACTTCAGTAAGGAGGTCTCTTGTTCAGGCAGCAGCATTCAAGCGTGGTCTTATTCGACCGTAAGTGCCCTGCGAAGTGGACTTCGCATGAAATTCCGCCATGATTCTAGTTCCAAGGGAACATACACGTTACATTCAAAGGGACAGCACATGGACAGAAAGCTGCTGTCACAGCATGCGAGTACTAAGTTTAAGTTAAAAACACACCAGTTACAAAAACAGTGGGTTATGTCTGTGAAGGTAAACGGCTGGGAAATAAATCGCTTGTTTATTTTAGATCTGTGTGGCAGCAGCAAT
>NW_015506307.1:502726-516001 GCF_001515645.1 Sinocyclocheilus grahami | reverse complement strand
TGTGTGCTTCGTTGTGAAAGCGAAACTACTTTGTTTGGTCTTCCAAAAGAGGACGATATCCGCTTCGTCATGCCTAGAGCTGATCCGTGCTGGTCGCTGAGGAAATACTACAACTTTGCGCTGTAATTTTAATTTTGATCTGCAAATTCTTTATGAGTTTGAAATATTTAGAAGTTCTTTCCAATCATGTCATTTAAAGACCAATATACATGAGTTTATTTTATCACAAATGCTCAGTAGTTTATTAGGGCCTGAGCACTGTTTCTTATTATCATGAATTGAAATCATTTCACAGTTGCTTACATTTAGATATAAGACTAGATATAAAACTCAACTGTATTGATAGCTTTAGATTTGTGTGTGCAATTCATATCCCTTCAATTCATCCTGCACCGTATTATATTTGTTTTCTAATGTAACTTATATGATTTTAGCGAAAAATACTTTTATTTTGGTCTGGTGATGTGACGTCATAAGGCTGCGCCGCGCTCCCGCGTCTGTGGTTCTGCTGAAGAAAGGTGTGTGCTTTTAATCCTTTAAAGTGTTTAAATCAATACAACTCGTTTAGAGAATTGTAGATAAAACTGCTAAATGAATTCGTAACCAATGTAACACTGTAATACTTTATTTAGTTACATTTATGAAGGACATGTAAAGCGCATCCAGATAGGAGTAACAGAAAAGGTGCTTCTCATTTCGCTCGCTGTATCGTGAATCAGTTTATCATAAACACGAATTCAGTCACTGACAACAAGTGAATGATGGAGAAACGGAGCTTTCGAAGCTCCGAGTCATATGAGTCAAATCGCGAATGAATCAGTGATCCGAATCACTCGAACTAGAAACAAAACGAAAACTATGTGTAATGACAACTTTTACAAACCAACTGCAAATCAGAAAATAACATTATTTAAATACAATTAATATGAGAGCTAATTATGGTTGTTTTTGTCTTGTCAGGTTAAGGCGATTAACTATATCTCGGACTGACTCCCTTATTAGTGCTGGTTACTGAAGTATAGGGAGCTTATTGAGACGCACCAAGAGATTTAGTTTGGATTGATTTTTCTTTTTTGTTAATTATTCTCATCTTAAACAGGACAAAGTGTCCAAACACAGAAAAACTCCTGCTGAAGCAACTGAGACACGTTGAGACACTATTATAAAGATGGAGTTTATTAAAGAGGAGAGAGAAGACGTGAAGATTGAAGAAACATTCAGAGTCAAACATGAAGATACTGAGGAACAAACAGAGATGGTGTTTATTAAAAATGAGAGTGAAGACACGAGGACTGAAGAAACATTCAGAGTCAAACATGAAGATGCTGAGGAACAAATAGGTTGGTTTTCATTCTCAAAGCTGAACTCACTCATTTTAATGTTGTGAAGCTGAACTCATTCAAATTTTAAGCTGTACAGAAATAGAAACAAATAATACAGAAGTATCATTCTGTATCATTGATGCTCAATGACACATCCAAATCTATTTAAGTTTGGTTCAGGGATCTGTTGTAGGATGTTCTTCGTTGACCAGTTCAGTCTCCAGATTTAAATCTCATTGAAAATATTTGGTAAAATAAATTTAAATAAAAGTGCGCATATTTATATAGCTATATTTCTTCTTCTTCTTACCCAAAGGAAGTCTATGGCAGCCCTACCAATTCTTATGAAAACTGGCAGAAGTGATCTTTGGACCGGGCTGCACAGAAATGACTGAACTGAATTGTATGACCTACTGGCAAAAAAAAAAAGGTTATGTTGTGAATATGATGTCGACCCAAAATTGGTTCAGAGGCTGTATCTCGGCCAAACTTTGATCAATCGAAACGAAACTCTGTAGGCTTCATCAACACCATGATCTGAGAGTCCATTTTGGCAACAGCACCACCTATGGATCATGAGATATGAATTTGTTTTACTAATAACTTTTGAACAGTTAGTCAGAAAATTATGATCTTGGTGTCTGTGGACTCCTTGGGCCATTGAATCTGTGGATATTATTTTGCCAGGATCAGAGGATCAGCTTGTTTGCCATTTTGAAATTTGCAGGGCTTATAAGTTTTCCGGCGGATCTCCGGCATGCGTCGTTTAGCTGCAGAAAGAAAGGAAAAAAGATAGTCCTACATTTAAAAAAAAATGGTTGATATCACATTCGAGTTCATCTACCAATGGTATGGAAGGAATACAGCTTTTACTCTAAACCAAACTAACATTACTAGCCAATCAGAAGTAGAATGGGGCAGGTCTTGGAAAAAGTGTGGTTGAGATCCAGCAGAAACAGATGCCGGAGCGGAGACGTCACATTGGAGAATAGCAAGCAAACATTGTCGGCAAGATGGAGAGTAAGTTTATGAAGCCTGGAGAAGACGTCCTAATTGATAAAGGACTTAAAAATAAATGGCGCTGGGCGTGGATAGAAGAAATGGGCAGAGACAGCAAGCCTTTTGGTAGCTGGTGTAAGAAATTAAGAGAACCAGGTGCTTTTGCACGCTGTGCTCGAGAAAGCTAATGTATGCAACTAGCGGTAAAAAAAGTGCTACCACATCACGAATTAGACCCCGAATTTGACTCGTCACTCAAATTTATCATATGCATGCATTTTTAAGTTTTGCCAATTCACTTATAAATGCCGGCTGTTCTGACTCGCATAAGTACGTTTTCATTGAAAGGATTTGCCACTGATGATTCAAACACGAATTTTGGGCAGTGCGGAGTAGCACTTATTGTTTGCCATTTCTCTGATCACAAATGCAGACAGGGTTTTATGTTTACGCGGCGCGATGCAATGCAATGCAACGCAACGCGTAAAAAGACAGTATAAGTCATTAGAATCAGTAATTATGTTCCCACTGGATGCAACAAATGCCTCGTTTGTAATGGGTTTAAAAAAAAAAATTCTCGTCACTCTGGCCGGGACACGGCATCAACAGTATGGTGAGGGGCGTAACATTTCCATCTCACGCTGGAGGTATTCGGCCAATCCCAACGCGTTGAATAGCTGGCCAATGACAGCACACCTCGCTTTTTCAGACCGAAGAGCTTTGTAAAAATCGACGCGTTTCAGAAAGGCGGGGCATAGAGGAGAAACAATAATGTACAGTATGTGGAAAATAATGTGTTTTTAAAACTTTAAACCGCATAAACACATTTCATTACACCAAATACACAAAATAATGTTATTTTTAGCAGCATCATGTGACCCCTTAATAATAATTTCCTGAAAATATTATGTTCTTTGTGTTGTCTTAATTTTGATAATCCATTGCATATTCAAATGGTACTAAAACTGAGTATTACCCTACACCTGAATGACTGACCGTGTTTGTGATTTGAAAATACGCGTGCACGTTCATTGCAGAACACGATTTATAATTAATCTCTCAACCGCTTGTAAATCTGTGTAAAAAAATTAGTTGAAGACAAAAAGTAATTTTTTATTGATTTACTAGACCATTCTAAATGTTTTGATGTCTGTTGCTTTGTGCTATTAAACTTGGTGTTAACTTGTATTTTTCTTATTTCATCTCAGACCTGATGGCACTGAAAGAGGAGAGTCAAGACCTGAATGAAACAGAAGAGAAAGATCAAAATGATTTCAAAACTGAAGAAAAATCGATTAGTTGCTCACAGAATGAAAATACTTCCTCACCAAAAAAAGCTCAAAAAACACAAACTACAAACCTTAATTCTCACATGAGAATTCATACAGGAGAGAGCTCTTTCACCTGCCAACATTGTGGACAAATTTTCAATCAAAAAGAAAGCCTTGAAGTCCACATGAAAATTCACAATGAAAAGAAGCCATTCATATGCTCTCAGTGTGGAAAGTGTATTACACAGAAAAAAAACCTTAATGCCCACATGAGAATTCACACTGGAGAGAGACCTCACACCTGCAAACTCTGTGGAAAGAGTTTTTTACGAAATGGAGGTCTTAAGATTCACATGAGAACTCACAGTGAAGAGAAGCCATTTGAATGTGATCAGTGTGGAAAGTGTTTTACACTGAAAAAACTCCTTAATGCCCACATGAGAATTCACACTGGAGAAAAGCCTTACACCTGCGAACAGTGTGGGAAGAGTTTTGGATTAAAAGGAAACCTTCATACTCACATGAGAATTCACACTGGAGAGAATCCATTTGTATGTGATCAGTGTGGAAAGAGTTTTATACAGAAAAAACAACTTTATTCCCACATGAGCATTCACACTGGAGAGAAGCCTTACATCTGTGATCAGTGTGGAATGAGTTTCAGATATAAAGAAAGCCTTAATTATCACATGAGGATTCATTCAAGAGAGAACAGTTTTATATGTCATTAGTGCAAAAGGAGTTTCACAGACAATAAACACTTAAAGAATCAAGTTAAAATTCACATCGGAGAGAAACCTTTCATATGCAATCATTGTGGAAAGAGTTGCCCAAGAGAAGGACACCTTAAGGATCACATGAGAATTTACACTGGAGCGAAACCTTTCACATGTGAACTGTGTTAAATTAGTTTTACATATAACAAAGACCTGGAACATCATTTGCAAACTCATTCTGGAAATAAATTGCCATTTTCCTCAGTGTGACAAGAGTTTAGGAAATAGGAGTTTCTGCAATTCATTCTGGAAGACAATTAAATTGTTGTCAGTGTAATAGTTCTTTTCTTTTTCACATAGATACACATAAAAACTCTGTTTGTGTTCTTTGTTAAAGAGTATGACAAGAAAAATGCTGTGTGAAATCAAGGCTACATTCGCACCGCAGCTGAATGCAGGCTACATCTGACTGTCACCTTCATGATGACTACTTCTTTTGTTTGCATCCTTCATCTCTTTATACTTAACCATAAGGCTTTTTTATTTTCTTTTGTGCATATGTACAAATGTGTCCATACCTGTCTTCTTTGCTGTAGTTTCAAATATTAAGCAGTTGCAGTAGATGCTCTCTAATTTCCACTATGTTGAGGTGTCACTCAATTTTTTTGTGTTGATTCCTCTGAATCAGAATATTAATCTAACTTCTACCTCTCTGGGAAGTGCAACAATGTAACTGGAAGATTATAAATAAATCAACATAAACTGAACAAAATGTCTTGTTTCCATTGTTTCTAGGTGTTTTTTTAGCTTATTATTTAGACAAGTTGATTTCAATTTAATGTTGTAATATCTGGATGAGTTTATTGAGTGTGGAACCTTAGAAATACCAGGCAACTTTACATTTATGATCAGGAAAAGCATAGAAATATTATTCTAGTTATGCTCCGCTCTGAATTATGTTTTTTTATCAGCAAAGATCATTCTTTGTTGTTTATTGTATATTATGTACTGTATGTACATATACTTACTGTTTCCTTTCAAACCTGTGTGAGCAGATGTGCAGAAAGCCATGTTAATCTAAATGCTGGGCTCATCCAGAGTCAGAGGAAATGAGTGTGCAAGCTGGGCTGTAGGGATGAATGAGATCTGAGATTTACACAGGAGCAAGACTGTAACAGCCTTTGAATGTCATGAGCAGTATCTTACATTGAATATGACAGATGACAGGCAGCCAGTGTAGTGTATGTAAAATGTGAGTGATGTGAGAGAATTTCTTGGAATAGTTGACCAGCAGAGTTCTGAATGTATCCAAGTTTATTAATCCTCTTTATGGGCAGGCCATAGAAAAGAGAGTTTCAGTTGTCTAGTCAGGGAGGTGATAAAAGTGTGTACAATAATTTCTGCACCTTTGATATTTAAAGTAGGATGAAGGCAAGCAATATTATCAAGGTATATAAAGGTTCATTTGATAAGTGAGGAAATGTGATGAATAAAAGGAGAGAGAAGGATTGAAAATTAGACCAAGATTTGGATGGCCTAAGACACCAGCAATATTCACCAATTGAATAGAGAAGCTACCGAACAGCAGTGTTTGATCAGCGTTACGGAAGTTATAGGACACCCAAGTATTGATATCATCAACATGTGTAGATATGGAATTGGTGGGGATGAGAGCAGTAGGTTTATTATTTGCGGTCCAAGGAGAAAACCCTGTGGCACACCATAAGAAACAGGTGCAATAGTGAACTTGAATGGTAAAGAAATAAACCAGTAGAGATCAGTTACAGAAATATCAATAGCAGAAACATGGGAAATGATTGTACTGTGCAGTGTTAATTTTGACATCGAATTTTGATTTCGTTTTAGTCATAGTCTTTGGATTAAAATGCCATTTAGTTTTAGACATATTTTAGTCATCTGAATTTTTTTTAGCTTTAATCTAGCTTTAGTTGTCTAAATATCATAAGATTGTAGCCGACTAAATCTACAGTAAATTTAGTCAGCTTAAATCTAATGGGTTTTCAAATTCACTAGGTTTGATATTAAGGTTTTTTTCATGATAGACACCGATTTAACTGCAGTGACACACAACATGCCTTTATGATAAAATTAAATAAAACCACTTCTCATAGAGAACAAGAACATGGTCTTCTTTTCAATGAAATACAAATGGTTATATATGCTATAATGGTTATTATGCATTAGGGCTGTGTTAGAAAACACTCTCTGTCTTGTTAAGGTTCCATGATATGCCTCACCCCTCCTTTTTTCCCCCTCTCTCTTATTCCCCCTCCTTTCCTTTTTCTCCCTCTCACTCTCCCTCCTCTATCTGTTCTCTCTCTCTTGTATGGTGTTTTAATGTCTCTTACTCATATTCGAGGTAGGCATGCTTACATGTATACATTAGGTTGCTTGGTTCAAATGCCCAAATAAGGAGATGAGTGCTGAACTGTGAGGAGGGTTCAGCCTCCTTCTCCAGGAAGTCTATTCCTAATATGTACATGTTTTTCTGTATATGTGGCCATTTTATACAAAACACATGTTCTTGGCCAAAACATCCTATATGTGTATGTCATTCTATCCTCATTGGTTAAGAGGGTGAAACTCCCCTCGACATGCCTATATAAGATCTGTATTTCTATGAATAAATTGAAGTATTGAGAATACATTTGAATGTGTGTTTTCTTACTTCCCGGCAGTATTTACACTTTAGGAGACTGAGAAGATTTCACGGTGGCAAAAAGAGATATCGAGGGACCAAATTGTTATTTTATTAACAGGCTGCACGATAAATCGCATGCGATATTTAATGTGCATCTTATCAGTAAAGCCGGTTCTGTAATCAGCGGTAAATCTCCATCACCTGCGGGCTTTCATATTAAGCAGCATTAACTACACAGAGCCGTTGTACCACGTGCATATTCGTGCGATTTTTTGTGCAGCTCGTTAGTGAACAGTGGCTCTGTGTAGTTAATGCTGCTCAATGTGAAAGCACGCACGTGATGGAGATTTACCGCTGATTACAGAACCGACTTTCTGACAAGATGCGCATTAAATATCGCATTCGATTTATCGTGCAGCCCTATTATGCATCCTTTATAACAACTTGTTTACCACATTCTTCATTCTTTCAAGCAGACATTTATTTCTATAAATAAATTTAGATTAGTCTTTAGGGCTGCTAAAGTGATTCAGTCAAGAGCAGTGAGTGATTTTCTGTCATTCTTTTGTTGCTTGATTAACATCAATGCCACAGACAATAGCAACTAAATGAGGCTGCTGTCCCTTTAAAACCGGATGCACGGATGCAATGTACTGATACACGTCCAATATTCTCCCAACTGTTTATGTTCACTTAAGACATAACCGAGTGTGTTTACGTGAATTCTCGTCAAAACAGACAATTCAACATAATTTTGTGTGTATTTCTCCGTTCATGAGAGATGCGAAAGAGTACTCGTGTGCTGTGTGAGAGGCGTTGCTTCGGTGTGTGCGCTGAGAAAACCAGACCGAATTGAGTTCTGTTTTGCATCGTCAGATTTATCCATATGTCTGCTCTTCTCTTACTCCCAGATATCGACATTTTTGTACGTCCCTCCCTAACATTTTCATCTTGTTTTTATTAGTTGATGAACTAATTACTTGATTAGTTAGCTGTGGATTGCCGGATCGGCTTTCACCGTGGACGAAGCGGAGTCCAGCCCGGGGTCGTCACATGTGGTTGCCGCAAGCCCGTAGGATGCTCCTTCGTCGAATCCGCCGGCCGCGCCGTTCTCAAGCCCGCCTCTGCATACTCTAGGCCTCCGCTCACTCAAGGCCGTGGTGTGTGACGCTGTTTCGTTGTGAAAGCTAAACTACTTTGTTTGGCCTTCCAAAAGAGGACATGACTAGAAATCAGTGGTTAAGTTGTATTTACAACACTGTTCCAGAACAGTTTAACCCAAATATTCAGATGTGTCCAGCGCATTTTATGGAGGACTGTTTCCTGATCCTGGTAGAGTAGACTACAATGCCGGCTGTTCTGACTCACAGACTGTAAGTACGTTTTTTATATTTAAAGAATTTGCCACTGACGATTCAAACGTGTTCTCTCTCTCTTGTATGGTGTTTTAATGTCTCTTACTCATATTCGAGGTAGGCATGCTTACATGTATACATTAGGTTGCTTGGTTCAAATGCCCAAATAAGGAGATGAGTGCTGAACTGTGAGGAGGGTTCAGCCTCCTTCTCCAGGAAGTCTATTCCTAATATGTACATGTTTTTCTGTATATGTGGCCATTTTATACAAAACACATGTTCTTGGCCAAAACATCCTATATGTGTATGTCATTCTATCCTCATTGGTTAAGAGGGTGAAACTCCCCTCGACATGCCTATATAAGATCTGTATTTCTATGAATAAATTGAAGTATTGAGAATACATTTGAATGTGTGTTTTCTTACTTCCCGGCAGTATTTACACTTTAGGAGACTGAGAAGATTTCACGGTGGCAAAAAGAGATATCGAGGGACCAAATTGTTATTTTATTAACAGGCTGCACGATAAATCGCATGCGATATTTAATGTGCATCTTATCAGTAAAGCCGGTTCTGTAATCAGCGGTAAATCTCCATCACCTGCGGGCTTTCATATTAAGCAGCATTAACTACACAGAGCCGTTGTACCACGTGCATATTCGTGCGATTTTTTGTGCAGCTCGTTAGTGAACAGTGGCTCTGTGTAGTTAATGCTGCTCAATGTGAAAGCACGCACGTGATGGAGATTTACCGCTGATTACAGAACCGACTTTCTGACAAGATGCGCATTAAATATCGCATTCGATTTATCGTGCAGCCCTATTATGCATCCTTTATAACAACTTGTTTACCACATTCTTCATTCTTTCAAGCAGACATTTATTTCTATAAATAAATTTAGATTAGTCTTTAGGGCTGCTAAAGTGATTCAGTCAAGAGCAGTGAGTGATTTTCTGTCATTCTTTTGTTGCTTGATTAACATCAATGCCACAGACAATAGCAACTAAATGAGGCTGCTGTCCCTTTAAAACCGGATGCACGGATGCAATGTACTGATACACGTCCAATATTCTCCCAACTGTTTATGTTCACTTAAGACATAACCGAGTGTGTTTACGTGAATTCTCGTCAAAACAGACAATTCAACATAATTTTGTGTGTATTTCTCCGTTCATGAGAGATGCGAAAGAGTACTCGTGTGCTGTGTGAGAGGCGTTGCTTCGGTGTGTGCGCTGAGAAAACCAGACCGAATTGAGTTCTGTTTTGCATCGTCAGATTTATCCATATGTCTGCTCTTCTCTTACTCCCAGATATCGACATTTTTGTACGTCCCTCCCTAACATTTTCATCTTGTTTTTATTAGTTGATGAACTAATTACTTGATTAGTTAGCTGTGGATTGCCGGATCGGCTTTCACCGTGGACGAAGCGGAGTCCAGCCCGGGGTCGTCACATGTGGTTGCCGCAAGCCCGTAGGATGCTCCTTCGTCGAATCCGCCGGCCGCGCCGTTCTCAAGCCCGCCTCTGCATACTCTAGGCCTCCGCTCACTCAAGGCCGTGGTGTGTGACGCTGTTTCGTTGTGAAAGCTAAACTACTTTGTTTGGCCTTCCAAAAGAGGACATGACTAGAAATCAGTGGTTAAGTTGTATTTACAACACTGTTCCAGAACAGTTTAACCCAAATATTCAGATGTGTCCAGCGCATTTTATGGAGGACTGTTTCCTGATCCTGGTAGAGTAGACTACAATGCCGGCTGTTCTGACTCACAGACTGTAAGTACGTTTTTTATATTTAAAGAATTTGCCACTGACGATTCAAACGTGAGTTTTTTTGACAGTGTAGAGTAGCACTTGTAGTTTGTAATTTCTCCGTTCACAAATGCAGACATGGTTTTATATTTACACGGCGTAATGCAACGCAACGCGTAAAAAGACAGTATATAAGTCATTATAATCCGTAATTATGTCCCCACTGGATGCATAAAATGCCTCGTTTGTAATGGGTTTTAATGTTTTTGTCTCGTCGCTTCGGCCGGACAGGGCATCACAATATGGTAAGGGGCGTAACATTTCCGTCACACGCTTGAGGTATTCAGCCAATCACAACGCACTGGATAGCTGGCCAATCAGAGCACACCTTACTTTTCAGACCGATGAGATTTGTAAGAATCGGCGCATTTCAGAAAGGCGGGGCACAGAGGAGAAACAATAATGTACAGTATGTGGAAAATAATGTTTTTTTTTAACCTTAAACCGCATAAACACATTGCTTTACACTAAATACACAAAATAATGTTATTTTTAGCAGTATCATATGACCCCCTTTAAGATACTAATGGCACCAGAATCGGCAGCCAACTCTTAAAGTAGAAGTCTCAATGCTATGGAGAAAGCAAAAATTAGATTATGGGTTTACTGATAGAAGTGGAGTTGAGAGGCTGCCACTTTCTCCATCAATTTAAACAGTAATGAACGATTAGTTATGCATATATTGAGTGGTTAAGGCTGGGGTAACAACCGCTGTATGTCTTCTAATTGGAACAACACCAGCACTAAGCAGCTGGGAAATAAGAAGCCAAATGGGCAAAGAGATAACAGAAACCAATTTTTTAAATAGGGTAGCTGGAGCAGGATCTGGGTTACATAAATAATGGGTTTTTTTTACCTTAAACCGCATAAACACATTGCTTTAGACCAAATACACAAAATAATGTTATTTTTAGCAGTATCATATGACCCCCTTTAAGATACTAATGGCACCAGAATCGGCAGCCAACTCTTAAAGTAGAAGTCTCAATGCTATGGAGAAAGCAAAAATGAGATTATGGGTTTACTGATAGAAGTGGAGTTGAGAGGCTGCCACTTTCTCCATCAATTTAAACAGTAATGAACGATTAGTTATGCATATATTGAGTGGTTAAGGCTGGGGTAACAACCGCTGTATGTCTTCTAATTGGAACAACACCAGCACTAAGCAGCTGGGAAATAAGAAGCCAAATGGGCAAAGAGATAACAGAAACCAATTTTTTAAATAGGGTAGCTGGAGCAGGATCTGGGTTACATGTCATGTTGAATTTCTTTATTATCTCGGTGCTATCAGAGTATGAATATCAACTACAGTGCTAGAAGCAAAGTCAGTGAAGGTATATAAAGTATATGTCACAAGTGCCTTGATATTGATTACAACAGTCAGTTAACAGGTAAATATAAACAATAACGGGAAATAATTGAATGAACGAAAACAAAAACAAAAAATGAAGGAATGTTGCCTGGGCTGTCTATAGGGCCATTATGGGTTTACTGATAGAAGTGGAGTTGAGAGGCTGCCACTTTCTCCATCAATTTAAACAGTAATGAACGATTAGTTATGCATATATTGAGTGGTTAAGGCTGGGGTAACAACCGCTGTATGTCTTCTAATTGGAACAACACCAGCACTAAGCAGCTGGGAAATAAGAAGCCAAATGGGCAAAGAGATAACAGAAACCAATTTTTTAAATAGGGTAGCTGGAGCAGGATCTGGGTTACATGTCATGTTGAATTTCTTCATTATCTCGGTGCTATCAGAGTATGAATATCTGAATCAACTACAGTGCTAGAAGCAAAGTCAGTGAAGGTATATAAAGTATATGTCACAAGTGCCTTGATATTGATTACAACAGTCAGTTAACAGGTAAATATAAACAATAACGGGAAATAATTGAATGAACGAAAACAAAAACAAAAAATGAAGGAATGTTGCCTGGGCTGTCTATAGGGCCTTTCGCACCGCTTTAGTTCCAGAACTAAATGTACAGTACTAAAGTACTGGGACGATTTTGCACGAACAATTTCCCAGTACTATTTAAAGGGTTGCATTCACACCGACAGCGTGTACTAGGAACCGGTCGACAGCGATGTCATTTGTGCGCGGCGTTCAACAACAGAAACAAAGAAGAACAACATTAACAACAGGAGGATGGAGGACGCTGTGATCGGAGCTGTGTTTTTGTTGTGTCTCGTGGGTTTCACCATAATGGACATGGAATGTCGACGTATACGTAAAGAGACTGAAAGAATGGAAAGGAGGACTAAGAATCTCCAACGACAACTGGCAGTGCTACATTTGATACAAGTGCCTGCACTTCAGCGTCCGTCCATCTATCGCTGTTCTCCATACTTGCAAAATAAGTTGACACAATGCTTACAGTATGTTTACACTGCGTTTTAAATCATGGCGGACCCAGTTCCGGTGGTGCGAAAATGCCAAAAAGTGGGTAGTTCCACATTTAGTTCTGGTACTATGAAAAGGTTCCCGCAGTGCGAAAGGCCCTTATAAGGCCCAATCCCAATTCTACGCCTTAGCCCTTCCCCTTTCCCCTTGTCTAAATTTTCTTTTGGTTGGAGGGGTAGGGGTAGGGCCAGACAGCCCTTCAAATGAAAAAATTTCAGGACCACACTTTATCTCAGCGTGAACCGTGTAGTGGTGTCCCAATTCTTAGCGGAATATTTTCAGCCCTAGGGGAGAAAGGGGAAGGGGTATAAAATAGAATCGGGTTTGGGCCTAAGACATGTCTACAGGCCCTGTTCTAGGATTGTGTATCTGGGGGAGGGGGGTATTATTTTACAGTGGAATTATAGGTCTTTGGTTTAATTCAAAAGCATTTTTGGCAAATTCACAATGATTCACTTCAATTAGTAATTATATTTTATTTATTTAAAATAATTTAAAATTTATTTTAAAAATTGAGGCGCGGGGATGGACAAAAGTGAAGCGAACGCGGAGAGAGAGAGCGATAGTGCGCGAGAAAGACCGAGTGCGTACGAGAGTGCGCGAGAGATAGAGAGAGAGCGAGATGCGCGAGAGAGACCGAAAATGCGTGCGAAAGAGAGCGACAGTGCGCGAGAGAGACCGAGTGCGTCCGAAAGTGAGTTATTCTGTGAGAAATTCTGTGGTGTAAAACGCAACGCT
>NW_015506307.1:485641-502562 GCF_001515645.1 Sinocyclocheilus grahami | reverse complement strand
ATTCACAATGATTCACTTCAATTAGTAATTATATTTTATTTATTTTAAATTAAATTAATTTAATTTAATTTAAAGGATTTTAAAAATACTTTCTGTAATGTGCCTTGCAAGGAAACTATTTAGAATTGTTTATTGCACCAAAAGTAATTTCAAAGAAACATTAACTGTATGTACAATTGAGGTCACCATTGCAGAATCTGTGAAACGTTAATGATATAAAAAGGATGGTTTATTAAAAATGCATTTTGTTTTTATTTTATTACTGCTATTTTAAAACACTCTATTTAACATAAAAGATGTTTACATACCACAAGACTAAATAATTTACACAAAAAAATCCAGTAAAAAAATGACATGCTTGATTCTTAATTCTTAAATCTGATTCTTAATACTGTGTGTTATCACCTGGATGATCAAAAATGGCAAACATTCACTGATGCTCAAGGCAACATTCTACATTAAGAACCCTTGTTCTATAGGACAGTGGGCAGAACAGGACTGCACAGGAAAAACATGGGATACATCATCAAAACAAATCATAAAAACAGTTGTCATCAGTGTAACACTACATGTAGAGGAAAGGCACAAGAAGACAAAGGTCATGTAGCGAATCAGCTCAAGGGGGAAATATTAATAATTAATCATAACTAGTTATAATTAATTATAAATATTTAGATCCGCTGTAAGTATTTACTTGACCTCTCAGGGTCAACTGTCTGTCAATTCTAAGAATGTTAATTTCCTGGTTAAGGGAAATAACTTTCTTACTGTACAATTCTACAGAGCCTGTAGCATAAATCTGCATGATTAGGGACTCCAGTTATGAGCAAACAATGAACAACGTCAAGAGTGATACAAGTAAGACTTTATTAACTACATAAACACTTAAACTAGTCTAACATACACATACACACGTGCACACACACACATGCATACAGTTGGTATAGGAAAAGGAGTTAAAGTTTAGGCAGTAAAGAAGAAGAGAAATAAAAATATGAAGCTATGGTACCATCTGATATTCAGCAGATCTACAACCTGAAGGAAACATCAGATTCTTAGTTCAAACACACCTTTGTAAAAAGGTGCAAATGATACCTAATGTATCAAATAATAAAACTAAGTTTGAATACTTGCACGTCTCGTTTGTCTGAAAGAGAGGCTTGATGCAATCTGAAGGCTCAAGTTGATCTTTGCTGAAGTTGGTTGATGTAAAAGAACCAGTTTGAGTCAGAGAATCCCGGTGAATGGAAAGTCAAGGCCGCAGCCTGGCACGAACTTAGTGGGTTCTTAGCAGTGTTGGAGCTCACATCTTCTCAGATTCTAACAGAACCACTGACTAGGGGCAGGTCACTGGAAAATGTAGGGAGTGTCTCTACCCACATTCCTTTGGGCCATAAAACCAGTCATATCAGCGTTGGTTGCCATGGTGTCTTTGTGAGGTGTTAAGACGCATTTTGGGGGAAGGGTCCATAGGTCCTCATATGGCTTGTTAACTGAGGGGGGTTATAGAGTATTTGTTAAATATAGCTAACAAAATATATATTGTGTGTTTGATTGGTCCAGACGCTACAGTCATCTACACAAGAGTTTAATAGAATCCAAGAAGATGGATAATCCATGAAGGCATCGGGAACACGCAGCAAAACAACATCAACAATACCGGACAAGGAAGAACTGAAAGGGAACAACTTAAATACACAGACCAAATTAAGATAATTACCTAACACTGGTGAACAGAATGCACTAATCAAAGGTGTCGAAGGGCAGGAAGAGAGGCAGGCAGATAACCAGGGCAGCGACTTTGGAGGGAGGAGACATGAGGAGCAGACGGAGGGAGGAGCCAGGTTGGAGACAGGAGGGACTTGGAGCAGGAGCCAGGTGGGACCCAGGCCGCAGCCATGAATACGGCCTACGGGGATCCAACATAGGACCAAGGCGGAGCTGGAGGGATGAGGGAGCCTGGCGGAGCTGGTTGACTGACGGGCCATGGTGGAGAGGAGAACACAGGTGAACAGAATGAACTAATCAAAGGAGTGACAGAAACTAGATCAAAGGAAACATGAGAGAAGAAAACAAACTAAAAGTCCATGATGGAGACAATCAGGTAATGACACAGTATTGAAAATCAAAAGTATGCTTACTTTTAAACTGAAATTAAATTCTTTTTTCCCCATAATATTTTTTTATATTTTCAATTTGAAATACAACATTTTACAATCACATTCATTCTTTCAAATTCCATTCAACCATAATATTGCTGCGTTTCTCAAAAACGATTAAACAAAACAAAAACAAATAAACAAACAAAGAACAAGAATACTCCCTGTTTCAGCAAATGGTATTTTTTTCTAAATTAACTATATACTGATGAATGCGAAATAAAACATATATGTTAAGTAAATAGATTGTACAAAGTCGGAACCAGTATTGTCCACAAAATTTAGTCATCAACTTCATCTGTTAAATCCAAATCCTTAATATAATCAATGAAAGGGCTCCATATGTTTTCAAATAGATGCTGTTTAGCCTTTAATTTGTAAGTTATCCTTTTCTATTCTAATGAAAGGCTTGACAACATCTGTCTTATCCATTAAATAATAAATGGTCGGTGAATTTTTGTCCACAATAGAGCGACACATTTTTTGGCATAAAGCAAGCTCTATAGGTCTATAAATGCTTGCTCATTTCTACTATTATTTTGTTTCTCTGGGTATAAGCCCAGCAGAAAAAGCTTAGGGTCCAGTAAAATTTGTTTTGAAATTATCTTCTCAATAATAACTCTCATCTCTTCCCAAAATATTTTAATCTTTCTGCACTGCCAAATACAGTGAAACAAAGTTCCTTTAGCTTCCATACATTTTGTACATATATCTGGAAAATTTTTATTGTATCTGTTTAATTCTACCGGTGCTATATATGTCTGCATTAACCATTTATACCAGGGGTGTCAAACTCACTCACAGAAGGGGCCAAAATTTAAAACGCAGTGTAAGTCACAGGCCAAACAGATTTACATTTATTGAACAGACTAAAATGACTTTTTGTTTTAATCAGAAATCTGAATTTGAACAGCCAGAATCCTGTAAACCTTCTCAGTAACACAAATAAAATAATACATTTTATAAAATAAATAAAAATAATAAAATAATTTTGTTCAAATAAGTTTTCATAAACAATACATTCACGCAAAATGAGAATATTTCAGATATAAACAAGCTGGTGAAATTGTGCAAATCTTGCAAATAAAACTATTTTGATTTTGTTTTCTTGTCCTTTTGTCCTTGTGGGATGTTTGGCATCTTTTCTTGGCTACAAGTTCATTAATGTTTGGGGTTAGGTTCTGAGCTGTAGAAACTCCCAGAGTGGAGTGGAGGTGTTCATCAGTGAAAAGGCTTCTGTGTGCGTTTTTGTTCATCTTCATCAAAGAAAAAAGTTGCTCACACAGGTATGTAACCAAATCCAAACATGCAGAGCATTCAAGCAGCTTGTAAGCGAAGTTGAGGCAACGTTTCGGGAATGAAGCTGGGGAACTGTGCGGGCCCACAGTGTCAGGCACACAACACTGACACAGATGCAGGCTTCAGCAAGAAAACTGTTTATTATAATAAGTCCAAACAAAAAGGGAAATTCCTCGAATGAACAAAAAACCAGCCAGGGTAATAGAAAAATACTCCAACAGAAATACTGAGCAAAAACACCCGGCAGAGGGCCCTCAATTGCGCAGCCGCATGAGGAATCAGAGGGTGGAGAGGGGAGGCAGAGGCAGGAAAGGTGGCGTCCGAGCGGGGCGAGAAAAACTTCTGCGGGGAAGCAGATGCCCGGCCTAGGAAATGGGGAAGGAGAAATAGAAAAACAAAACCAAAGGAAGAAGCAACAAAAACCTGACAGGGAGCCGACAATGGCACGAATAGACCGGACTTGACAGGACCAGACGGGACGGCTGAGCATTGGCGAACTGGCAAACAACGATCTAGCACTGGACGACACACAAGAGGGGAATAAATAGAGCAGGAGACTAACAGAACATTGAATTCAGGTGAGCGAAATCAAACAATAATGAGCAATACGGGTGGTAACGAGAGGGAGGGAGGAACGCCACAGAAGAGTACATGGTGAATGATCAAAACAAAACACCATGTGTTCACAACATGCAGACAGATACAAAACACGAAAACCGAAGGACAGGGTGATCAAACCGAGGACATGACAGTGCCCCCCCTCCGACGGACGCCACTAGGCGCCGCAGGAAGGGGCTCACCTCGTCGCCGACAGAAGTCCTCGACCAGCGTCCGATCCAAAATGTCCCGGGCTGGAATCCAGCTCCTCTCCTCCGGACCATAGCCCTCCCAGTCCACAAGATATTGAAAGCTCCGACCCCTACGTCTGACATCTAGCAACTTCCGCACGGTATAGACCGGGGAGCCATCCACTAGACGGGGAGGGGGGCTGGGGCAGAGGGAATGAGAGGGGGATACAACACAGGTTTAACCCTCGAGACATGAAAAACAGGGTGCACCCGACCAAGCGTGGTAGGAAGCTTGAGCCGCACCACTGCCGGACTCGGGATCTTGGTGATCCGGTATGGGCCAGTGAACCTGGGTGCCAGCTTGCTTGAAGCTACCCTGAGAGGCAGGTTTTTGGTGGAGAGCCATACCCTTTGACCACACACATAACGGGGAGCAGGAGTCCGGTGACGATCGGCCGCTGCTTTGGTCCACCTATCCGCCTGGGCCAAGGCCACTTTAGCTGTCCTCCATGTGCGTCAACACCGTCAGACGAAAGCTAAGGCAGACGGTACCGTAGCATCGGGTTCCTGTGTGGGAAACAAGGGGGGTTGATAACCTACAGAACACTGGAATGGGGACATACCTGTGGCAGAGGCCAGAAGGGAATTATGGGTGTACTGTACCTAGGACAGCTGTTGGCACCAGGAGCTCGGATTGTGGGATGCCAGGCAGAGGAGGGTACGTTCTAAATCCTGGTTTGCCCGCTCGGACTGCCCATTGGTCTGGGGATGGAATCCTGATGACAGACTCGTTGAGGCCCTGATCTGCCGACAGAATTGCCTCCAAAACCGGGAGACAAACTGGAGACCCCTATCAGAGACCACGTCGACCGGAAGACCATGAATCCGGAACACGTGATCAACCACCACCTGTGCAGTCTCCTTGGCTGAGGGGAGCTTGGGAAGGGGAATGAAATGGGCCGCCTTGGAGAAACGGTCCACCACCGTGAGAATGACGGTGTTGCCTTTAGATTCAGGGAGGCCAGTGACAAAATCAAGGGCCAAGTGTGACCAGGGGCGAGAAGGGATGGGCAAAGAGCGGAGCAGACAAACGGGAGGCGCATTGGAAGTCTTGTTCTACCGTCAGCCACAAACTGCCTGACATCCTTGGCCATGGACGGCCACCAGAATCGCTGACGGATGACAGCCAGTGACCTCCGGACTCCTTGGTGACAGACCAGCCTGGATGAGTGACCCCACTGGATTACTTCCGATCGTTGTTTGGTTGGAACAAACAGACTGCCCGCCGGAACCCCCCTTGGCACTGGGCTTTTAAGTAAAGCCTCCTCTACTCGTCTTTCGATGCCCCAGGAGAGGGATCCCACCACCACCTCCTTGGGCAAAATGGTGTCAACTGATTCCTCATCCCCAGGGGCCTCAAACAGACAAGAAAGACGAGAGAGAGCGAGTGAGTTATTCTGTGAGAAATTCTGTGGTGTAAAACGCAACGCTATTATCCTGCAATTTCCACAATGTTTAATGGAAATTTTATATTAAATTGTATAATTTTGTTGCACTGCATTAGATGTCAGTGCAACAATGTACAAAGATATTTCACCGACCTAAACGCTTGTGTGAAATTTTATGAAGAAACTATGCTAGCAAGAAATTTTAACAGCATGGAGCATTGTAATAGGTTATTGGAGGAACATTCTCGTATTCTGTCTAGGATGTTGGACCATTTGAGACACTCTCAGGTAGCCTAATTATTAGTTGTAGACATGACCAATCATGAAAAAGATGATAGTATCAGTTTAACGTATTCTCTTTGCATATAGGATAATCAAATTACGTCCATGCTATCGAAGTTACTTGACAGCCTCTCAGAAATGTTATTGCAACTGGAAATAATCCTTCACCCCCAACTCATACCAGCAATTCGAATATCTGTGTGTAGGACTGGAGGGCGACCAAGGTGAGTATTTTCATTTTTATGTTTTTTCATATTTATTTGAGAAAGATTTATCTACAAGTTAATACTCCAATAGCATTAAATTATGCCAATTTATTCATGGGTAAATTTGAACAGGATCATATCTATAATAACAATCCGTTTTATTCATATATTAAGGTTTGGATGCCATAGATTGATTATTGTTCACGAGAATAACGAGAATTAGCCTTGATCTATTTGTGTCATTCGTTAATTCGAAAATATGATCAATCAATTAAATTCACACTGGAAAAGAGCCGTGATTCGATCATTTATTTGGATGTGAAAGTAACTAAGATTAAAAAGTCATTAACATAATATACAACAGTATTTCGAAAACCAACAGATAAAAATACTCCAATAGCATTAAATTATGCCAATTTATTCATGGGTAAATTTGAACAGGATCATATCTATAATAACAATTCGTTTTATTCATATATTAAGGTTTGGATGCCATAGATTGATTATAGTTCACGAGAATAACGAGAATTAGCCTTGATCTATTTGTGTCATTCGTTAATTCGAAAATATGATCAATCAATTAAATTCACACTGGAAAAGAGCCGTGATTCGATCATTTATTTGGATGTGAAAGTAACTAAGATTAAAAAGTCATTAACATAACATACAACAGTATTTCGAAAACCAACAGATAAAAATACGACATTGGCTATTGGTAATTATCATCCAGTTCCTCTAAAACGAAGTTTACCTTATAGTCAATTATGTAGATTAAAACGTAATTGTTGACTACTACATGTGAATTTATTAATGTATAGGAATTGTGTTGCTTTAACTCATTTTAATGAAGTAATTTGAGCAAGCAGCAAAAAAATTAATAAAAATTCAGTGCAGAATTACAATGTAATGAAGATTAATTCTAAAGTGCATCTGACATAATTCCACTCAAGTACATTAAGTACTAAAAGTCTGCATTTCCTTGTATATCCCTAGGTATGATCTGACCAGAGAGCAGTTGACCCAGCTAAGAGAAACAGGAATGTCATGGACAGCTATCTCTACCTGTCTGGGTGTAAGCTGTCGAACCATTCAGAGACGATGCCTTCAGTATGGCATTGAGACTAATTTCAGCACAATTTCAGATCTTGACCTCGATGCACTGATTCATTCAGTTATCAGTCATACACCTAATGCCGGAGTTACACTTGTCCAAGGCAAGTGTACAAGCATATTATATATAAAATATTAACATGATATCTAATCGTGTCATTTTGATGTCAAGTGAGCTTATACTGATGATGATGACATTGTTCAATTGCATAGGAAGTCTCAGAAGCAGAGGACTCTCTATCCAAAGAAGACGTGTCCGGGAGCGACTGGCAGCAGTTGACCCTGTTGGCACCATGATCCGTACAAGACATGCAATTAGGAGGAGAGTATATAATGTTAGAGGACCAAATCATCTTTGGTAAGTATTACAATGACATTAGTACGTATCAGTCATATTATGTTTTTATCATGCCAGTTTGAACAAATCCTTCTCTCTCTCTTTTTTTAGGCACATTGATTCAAACCACAAATTAATTGCGTGGAGATTTGTGTTTCATGGGTGCATTGACGGTTATAGTCGGACTGTTATTTACCTAGAGTGCTGTACAAACAATAGAGCATAGGAATGTGAGAAAGGTATACTTTCGCTGTCACTGACATCACTTTTGAAGAGTGCTGCATATTGCCACTCCCTTAAACAGTAAGTTTGAGCCTTAGCTGCCTAGCTCGTAGCTTACTCATAATAATTACCTCTCTTAAGAGCTGACAAATTATCATAATTGTATTTCACCCGTGGCCAGGGAGAATACAAAAATTACATATTCAATTGGTAATATACACTGACATCAACTTCTCGCTGGCCGAGTAGCTAATAAACTATCAAATTTAGAATCAATTCGAATCAGGTTGAATTAGGCTCTTCAAATCCGAGTCCTATCAAAACCTGAATCAATAATAATAATTAATACCCTTGCAACTGAGTTAAAATTCCTTTCAAAAATATAAATGTTTGTGCAGAATTTTGTGTTTGGGGGGGGGGGGCTCGAAGGGGGTCTCGCCCAGGGTGTAATTCATTGTAGAACCGCCACTGCTTTCTGAGGTCAGATATAGTAGCACAGGAGTGCCACAAGGTTGTGTTTCATTGCCTGTGCTTTTTGCTTTATACACGAATGACTGCAGGAGCACATATATTAATAACTATATTATGAATTATGCTGATGACACTGTCATTTTGAGTCTCTAACACAAAGATATGGACCTATCATCCTACCACAGTTAAATAGATACTTTCATTCAGTGGTGTGACAAGAACTGTCTTGTGCTAAATGTAAATAAGACCATTGATCATTAAAGACACAGTGATACAGCAAGTGACATCTTACAGATACCTGGGGTTTTATATGGACAATGCTCTTTGTTGGAAGACACACATCGACAGTCTGTGTACACGACTACAACAGAGGCTTTATTTTTTAAGAAGGCTGAGACTGTATGGCAATAGCAATATCTTGCTTGTTTTTTACCAAGCCACGATTGAAAGTCACTGAAGCTTTCATTTGTTCCTGCCTCGATAAAAATGCTGAAATTTTACCAAAAACAATGCCCATATAGCATATTAGCACTTTATTGTGTTTTGCATTTTATACTTATACATTGTTGTTGTTTTTGTCTGTTCAGAACAACACTGTAGCACTTTGCCCAAGACAAATTTCCTTTCGGGGACAAATAAAGTTTATCCTTATCCTTATCCTTATCCTTACTGGCAATGGGGCTGCATATCAGGTTTCGGCATTGATTGACTCAGGAGCGAAGGGCGATTTAATGGATTCCGGGCTGGCCACACGCTTGGGACTTTCGTCTGTTGCCCTGGCCAAGCTTATATCGGCCAGAACACTTTGTGGCACCCTTCTCACCAGTATTACCCATGCTACTAAGTTTGTAACACTCACACTTTCCAGCAATCATGCTGAGGAGATTTGTTTCCTCCTGGTTTTAGGACACATCTGGCTGATTAAGCATAACCCCCACATTGACTGGGCTCTTAACTCTGTGTTGGCTTGGAGCCCTTTCTTTTTGGTTCAATGTTTGGGTGCTGCATTTAATATTTTGTTCTGTGTTGCAGGAGCCGGTGAATCTGGCGGATGTACCGGAGGCTTACCATGACTTGAGAGCGGTTTTCAGTAAGTCCCGAGCTTCATCTCTTCCTCCGCACCGCCCGTGCGATAGACCTGTTGCCTGGCACTCCTACGCCCAAGGGGCGCCTTTACTCTCTGTCCAGACCTGAGAGGGAGGCCATGGAAATATATTCGTGATTCTCAGGTAGCAGGCATCATTCGACCCACTTCCTCTCCGGCTGGGGTGGGGTTCTTCTTCGTAGAGAAGAAGGATGGTTCGCTGCGCCCCTGCATAGACTATTGGGGGTTGAATGACATCACGGTGAAGAATCGTTATCCTTTGCCGCTGATGTCATCTGCCTTCGAGCTCTTGCAGGGGGCAACCATCTTTACTAAGTTGGACCTCCGCGATGCTTATCACTTAGTTTGGATTAGGGAGGGCGACGAATGGAAGACCACCTTTAACACCCCCACGGGGCACTTTGAGTATTTGGCTTTCTAACTCCCCGGCAGTCTTCCAGGCACTCGTCAATGACATGGTTGACCGGTTTGTTTTTGTTTACCTCGACGACATCCTGATCTTCTCCCAGAATGAGCGTGATCATGTCCAGCACATCAGGCGAGTGCTCCAGCGGCTACTTGAGAATCGTTTATTCGCCAAGGTGGAGAAATGCAAGATTCACGCACGGTCTGTTCCGTTCCTGGGATTTATCCTCTTTCCCGAGGGCATCCGAATGGATCCTGCCAAAGTAAAAACAGTTGTTGATTGGCCCACCCCAGATAGTCGTAGAGCGGTCCAATGATTTCTGGGGTTTACCAATTTTTACAGGTGGTTCATTCGGAACTTTAGTCAGGTCGCCCTTCCTCTGACCGATCTCACCTCCACTAGGAAGCGTTACAGTTGGTCATCGCAGGCTCAGACTGCGTTTGAAAATCTTAAGAGTCGCTTCGTTTTGGCTCCCATTTTAACCACACCCGACCCGTCTCGTTAGCTTATTGTGGAGGTGGATGCGTCAGAGGTGGGGGTTGGGGCTATTTTGTCCCAAAGATCACCCTCGCACGAGAGAATGCATCCCTGCGCCTTCTTTTCTCATTGTTTAACCTCCTCGGAACGGAATTATAACATTGGGAATAGGGAGTTACTTGCTGTTAAGCTGGCTCTGGAGGAGTGGCGTCACTGGTTAGAGGGCACGGGGGTCGCTTTTATTGTTTGGACTGACCACAAAAACCTCGAATACATCCGCACCGATATGCTTTTCGGGTGGTTTAGGTTTACCATCTCTTACCGCCCGGGGTCCAAGAATGGTAAACCCGATGCGCTGTCATGTATCTTTGAGGCTGAGGCTAGTGTAACCCAGGTCACTAAAAAGTTAAAATAGAAGCTTGGGAAAATCTTATGCTTCATATGTAGAATAGAAAGAATATCCTCAACTCTACTCAAAATGTTATACCTATAATAAGAGAGATTGATAAAAAATTAATTGTATTTTATCCAAATTGAAACTAGTCAGAGTAATCTGAGATCGCTGATTGGATGAAGCTAGAGGTTAGTCCCGCCCCTAGAGATCGTTAGAGAGAAGATGTGAGAGAATTCAAACGAGTGTGTTTGCTTTTCAGAGCTCAGATAATAAGAGATAAACATATAAATTGAGTGTGAAACTTTTGAAATTGGATTGTATTGAACACAAGATTTTAGTCTTGATACTTTTAAGTAGAAAAAAAGGAAGATTTGCGCAAAGAGAAGCGGAAGCAACGTGTTTAATAGAATCGCTTAATTTTTTCCCTTTTCTTTATATGGATTATTTTCTCCTTGGTGAGTAATATTTTCTTTATAAGATAGGTTTTGAATGTGACATTGTGTATTCAAATAATTTATTTGTATATATGGAAATGGTGAAGTGTTTGCCGTTTTATTGGAGAACTGCATTAATGTAATGTAGAGTTATGAGAAAAAAAGGTAAATGCATAAAAAGTGTTTAATGTTGGAAAAACAATGTGTGTATGTATATATATATATGCGAGATTCGTTTTTTTTCTCGGTGAAGTTCATAACCACGAGGTGCTAGGTTGCTAACCCTGTACATAGATTTCTAGTGTATCAACCGCATGTGAGTTGATTAGCATGTGTTCTCTGTGTATGAGGAGAGTAAAATTAATCAGACAGACAGTTTATGAATTTAAGTTTATTTGAAATTGAAATGAGATGTGACAGTGTGAATATTTGAAAAATTTGATTAATGGTTGTTATTTTGGCTTTGTGTTTGCAAGGCCGGGTTTTTTCTTTCTTCTCTCCCCTTTTCTTTCTGTGCATATGTGCGTGAGTGTTTCTTCTGCTGTCGATCCCGAGCGCCAGTGGTTGAGATTGTCGTCGAAGAATTGTCCTTGCCTGTTGCTGTGTGCACGTTGCTTGGACTGGCGAGCCATTCCCATCTGATTCGTACCTGGTGACATTATTTCAAGAGTGTGAAATATTGATTGGTAGGACAAACCATTTTTTTCCCCTTAATCACTTTCAGTTTTTTTTTTCCTTCTTACTGGACTGAACTAATTTTCTTCCCCCTCCATTACGGACCCGCTGGATTGAGAAACTGATTTTTCATGGACTAAAGGCACTATTACATTTTTTCACGTAACCCCTCTTCATTTTTTTTTTCTTTTCCTTGAATTTGAACTGAGACATTGTCTTTATTTCTCATTTGATATTCCAATTGAATGAGACACATACTGTTGTTTATATGGTGTTTCAGTTTTTTTCCCCGTTTCATTTGAAGAGTTACTAAGAAAAAATATATAGTTTCTATGGTTAATACTTACCTTTGAGTGGTTATTCCCTTCTTGCTCTTGCTGTGTATTTTTTTTTCCTCCAGAGAGTCACACTTAGTCTTCTGTGACTAGTCCAAAATTAATTTAAATTGTGTCTTAAATCTGACATTTTATAAGTGTGTGTTGCAGAATTAGAATCGGTGACATTGGGTACACTAGCCCCACCCTCCCTGTGCCCATTTTGCCTCACAAACGGGTGGTGGCGGCGGTCACCTGGGGGGTGGAATCCAAGGTCCGTGCGGTGTTACGCGACGCTGATATTCCCGCGGGGAACCCAGAGGCTCTGCTGTTTGTGCCCGAGTCAGTCCGAACTAGCGTCCTACAGTGGGGCCACTCATCCGAACAAGCTTGCCACCCAGGAGTAACTCGCACCTGCATGTTGATCAAGTAGCGGTTTTGGTGGCCGTCCGTGGTGCAGGATGCTCATCAGTTCGTGTCGGCCTGTCTGGTTTGTGCTGCGAGTAAGAGCTCCAATCAACTCCCAGCAGGGCTACTCCAGCCACTATCAGTCCCTTCGCGGCCCTGGTCACACATAGCGATGGACTTCGTCACCGACCTACCCCCATCTAGTGGCATGACGGTAGTCCTCACTGTGGTGGACAGGTTCTCTAAGGCGGCTCATTTCATTCCCCTCCCCAAATTACCCTCAGCGAGGGAGACAGCGACTGTTTTCTAGGATCACGTTTTCCGAATGTGGTTTCTGACAGGAGTCCCCAGTTTGTGTCTAGGTTTTGGACAGAATTCTGTCGACAGCTGGGGGCGACTGCGAGTTTATCCTCTGGTTATCACCCACAGACTAATGGGCAGGCCGAGCGTGCTAAGCAGGATTTGTAGTGGGTTCTGCGCTGTGTGGCGTCTGCCAAACCGTCGTCTTGGAATTCCAGATTAACCATGGTAGAGTATGCACATAACACCCTCCCGGTCTCATCTACGGGTTTGTCTCCCTACCAGTGCTGTTTAGGCTACCAGCCACCATTATTCCCCTCCCAAGAATCCGACGCTGTTGTTCCATCTGCGCATGCATTCATTCAGAGGTGCCTCCGTACTTGGAGGATCGCCGGAGAAGCCCTCACCCAGACTGGCGAGAGGAACAAAGCGTCGGTGGACCGTCACCATACTAAGCCCCCACTTTACGTGTGCAGTCAGAAGTTCTGGTTGTCTTCTCAGGACCTTCACTTCAGACTCCCCTCACGTAAACTGGGACCCAAATTCGTTGGACCGTTTATCATTTCTAAAGTGCTCAGTCCAGTGTCGTTGCGGCTCAGTTAACCCCCCCATTTAATAATATTCACCCGGTTTTACACATATCTAAGATCAAACTCGTTATTCACTCCCCCCTTCAGCCCCCGCCTCCCAGACTCATCGAGGGGTCGCCGGCTTATACGGTACGGCGGCTGATCGATGTGAGGCGTATGGGTAGAGGTCACCAATACCTGGTAGACTGGGAGGGTTATGGTCCGGGGGAGCGATGCAGGGTTACGGCTTGCGGCATTCTGGATCGCGCTCTCATCGACCAGTTCCATCGGCGCCATGGTGAGTCCGCCAGGAGGCATCCCTGAAGGAAGGGGTACTGTCACGGGTCAGGGTGCCTTCCTGGCTCCCTCTGCTGTCTATGTTGTCATGTCTTTTTCGGTGGCTCGTGACCGGTGCAATCAGCGCTGATCTGCGGTGGGGCTGCGCTGATCATGAGCTGTTTCTACTCCACCTGTTGCTTATTACCCTTTCTTTTATATTTTTCTTATGTCTAGTCCTTGTTGTGAGTAGATTGTTTTGTGTTCGATGCGTTTGATGTTCTGTGCTCTGCTTTGCTTTGCTCTGATCTCTGTATTTACCTGTACCCCAGGACGCATAGCGCGAAGGACTGCCGCCCTGTGCCTTGCTCTACTTTCAGGTTGCTGGTCCTGATCAGCCTGTTTGGTCCGCATCCCTCTGCCGACCGAAGCTGGATTACTCCAGAGACTTGCTCACTGTTTTGGTTACAGCTTTATTTTTGTTCACCTTTTTGAGAATAAACCTCTGTTTGCATCTAATCCTCTGCATTTGAGTGCTCTGTTCACCTCGTCCCATCACATTACCAAGTTCAAGATTAAGTTTGAGGATGATTCTCACAAAACTATATTTCCTGCAAGAATTTTTCAAGATAAAAACAATTTAAATTTTCATAATTCACAATTTATGTATACAGTGCAACAGCAAAAACTGAAGAAAAAATAAAAGTCCAATTTGTTTAGAGCATTTTCTATAACTACAAGTCAAGCTGCAATACCAAACAGGACCACACGGAGTTGCCAACAGACACTATACCAGTCGCCTTAAGCTGACTATATATAAAGATATACGGATCCATTCATAATTATTAGAAATCAAACAAACCAGCTGTAGTATGGTTCAGGGGTTGTGTGGAAAGGAAAAATGCAGGGTCGGGGTTACTGAGCAAAAACAAAAATCACACTCTCTGCGCTTTCTTATTCAATCTTTGTACAACTCAATACAGTTCAACAGAGTTGAAGTCTTGCATCCACGAGTCCTCAGTCCAGCATCTCTCTCTCTCTCTCTCTCTCTTTCTCTGTCCCGTTTCCTGGCAGCTTTATCTTCACGCCAATAACTGCAATAAGACACAGGTGTTTGTCACTTTGCACTTGACCTACTTACTGCCAGTCTCCCTACTCTCTCTCGCTGTAGACCTCGCTGCACCACGCCCCCCTCACCACACCAACCAACCAACACACATACAAACATTAGCCAGAGGACAACACAATTATAATCTATTCATGTAGACTCCAAAGGAAATTTTTCCTTGCCTGTTCATCTGTGTCAGTTGACGGTGTCATGGTTTCACAAGATGCCACATGTGCTGTCAATAACTGAACTTGCATGTTTTCTGTTGGCATTTTGGCAAACTTCTTGGCTGAGTAGGGAAGAGGGGAAGTATCAAGTGTTCCTTGCACTGGTACAATGTACAAGGTCGACTGTCCACCTGCAATTGAGTTGAGTTAAGCACCTTCGGACTCCACCTACAAGAAAAAAATATCAAATTTGCCAACAAGCATAAGGCAGTAGATAAAGGTAGTAAGCTTCAGTCTTACCAACAGCCTTGTACAACATCCATGCTCCTTTCAACTCAGCCAATTTAGAATACACCTCCTCAAGCCTCTTGGACAACTGTGTATCATTAAGAAGTATTTTTAAAAGAAAAGACAGTGTATGTACATTCCGAATATTTCTTTTTTTCCTTTTTTTAGTCAAGAGTGATATATACCTATTTCCTCCTACACCAACTCAACTCACCCTTGAATGGTCAGCATCTTCTGCGATGCTGATGGTTCTGCGACCCATTCCTGCCTGCAAGAGGTTTAACTCTTCTGAGGTTTTGAGTGTCTTCTCCATATACTTATTTACAAGGTAAAACTGTATTGGGAAACACTTCACAGTACATATCCTTCTTTATAAGTGAAAATTACAATGTAATCACTTTTTCACTAGCATTTTCCCCCCAAATAGTCCTGGAAAGGATCTATAACAGAGTAAAATGGATAAAAAAGAGATGGGACTGGGTAAGAGAAATGCATTAAAAGACAAACAATGTTTGGCCATACATACAAAATTTTAATTTTCAAATGATGATGAAAATATGAACAAAAATGCACAGTCAAAGTCTATTGCATTGAATATGACAAACCTTGCCATGTTCTTCTCCACTGTGGCATTATTCTGCTGTGGCTGGTTTGCAAAATCTGCATAAACTCCTTATCATTTGCAAACACAGCAAAACCAGAATTGATTAAAAGGACTACTATTTGAATAATCAGGTATATTTAGGGTACGTTTACATGACATGGTTTTTAACATTAATTTAAACTCATGAATATGAAATTTGGTGTTTGAGTGAATAAGAGCAAATTTACTAATAAGAAAAACTATTTTATGGTTTTGTTGACTGGCATCTTTTTATTCGTTGTATTTGATCTTTTTTGTTTCCTTTCTCTCTTTTTGATGTTGTTCCTTTGTATGGTACTGTAAGTTAATACTCTTTAACACTAGAACCACCAGGGGTCGCTGTATACCTAAAAGCGCCAGCGGGTAAATTTTACCCACGCACATGACAACTGTATTTATATGGCTAAAGAACATATTATTTCACTGTATTATGCCACTGTCATCACAAAGAAGTGTCTAGAGTCGTGAAAAGATTATGTCTAGTCATCAACTATAGTTTTATCCTGTTGTTTTATGTTCAAGACTTTTTAATGCAGTCTACACTAATCCATAACAGTCAGTAGCCTGCACTGACGGAAATTAAAATGTAGTAGCCTAAATATTTGTGTGGTGTAATATTATAATTCAATGTCATTAATCAATATATTAAGATAACTCATGCTATTTAAATTACTAAAATAGCCTATAGACAATAATGAGCAATAATAATTCACCACACTGCATAGGATAATGCGATGACAAATTCAAGCGTACAGCTTCGCCTAAATATTTATTCATTCGTTTAGTTATATAATTTATAATTTGAATAAGAGAACACCACCATGAAACTTTGGGTAATCAAAAAATTGTTTTATTCATTGCATCATATAGATCGGATTTTTTTCTTCTTCAGGAAATGGCCAGACTATAATAGCAACACAATAAACGATATGGCAAGACAAAAATTAAATAATTAAACCAACGTTTGACCCATTAAGAGTAAAACATGTAGATATGATATCTGGATCACTGTCAGATGCTGAGCCGACCCAGGAC
>NW_015506307.1:484225-485198 GCF_001515645.1 Sinocyclocheilus grahami | reverse complement strand
TATATATATATAACATTTCTGTCCCCCTCACTTCTGAAATGATGAATACGCCCCTGCATTACATCATATAGATCAGATTTTTTTTCTTCTTCAGGAAACGGCCAGACTAGAATAGCAACACAGTAGTGAATAATAAACGATATGGCAAGATAAAAATGTAATAATTAAACCAAGTTTGACCAATTAGAGTAACGTTAGGCTAAAACATGTAAATATGATGTCTGGATCACTGTCAGATGAGCCGTCAGATGCTAAACCGACCCAGGACGCATAACTTACCTTCAGACTCTCCAACACTCATGGCATTTAGTGTTTCTAACACCTACCTTCCATAAATCGCCTCTTTTTTTTGTCGTTTTGACTTTATTTATGAAACTGATAACCGCTAAATCAGTGAGTGAAAGGCGTTGCCTAGAAATGTACAATGTTAAAACATAAACGGCAAGAAAACTACAGCGCGAAAATACATGCATTATATAGGTGGGTAAATTTGACCCGCTGGCGCTTATAGGTATAAATGCCCGTTTTTTGATCTGGTTTTATCTAAATAATTTTTAACAACATTGGGTTGTAAATTACATAATTTTAGTCAAGTCAAGTCACCTTTATTTATATAGCGCTTTATACAGATTGTGTCAAAGCAACTGAACAGCATTAATTAGGAAAATAGTGTGTCAATAATGCAAAGTGACAATAGTAAACACTCATTTAGTAAAAGTCAATGACTGGGAGACTTGAATGTTTTATTTTAAATCTGTCATGTACATTTTTGGTAAAATTTACCCTGTGGCGGTTCTAGTGTTAATCAATAAAAAATAAGAAAAACAGCAACAATAATAATGATAATAATCAAAAACAATGGTGGACTACAGGGGTGTGCGACAATTACGTCAGAATCTGATACTGAACGCAGCTTAGCTGATCGAGTAGCGAACACGGCGACCACCGTGATGTCTCGTTCCCGCTCTCAGGG
>NW_015506307.1:478042-484144 GCF_001515645.1 Sinocyclocheilus grahami | reverse complement strand
ACCACGCCATTGAAACGGGGTGGTCTGCGTCTGAATTGAAGGGTATACCCACGCTCTATCACACCGAGTAGCCAGTGCGAGATTCCCGGAATAACTTCTCACGCACTCAGAAACTGACATAGCGGCTTTAGCGGCTTGGTCGTTGGATGTAACGGCGAGTGTGTGGGCGGTGGCTCTGCACTGCTCTGAGGCGGGACGAGCAGCACCGCATTGACTGAGTGAGGAGGAAATAGCTCTTTTTGTGAGAATGTATGCATTTTTATTGAATGAACATCCAACACACAAACATTTGAACACATGAACTTGTGGCGCTTGGGAGCCGGGCCGCTCACGCATTCTCCTCCTCTCTTCAGACCGTCAGGATGTCTGCTTAGCCCGCCGTCAGGATGTCTGCTTAGGAGCAGTAACGTTAGCCGTCACCGCTGTGGTTGCTGGCCTGGGGTTATGCCTCAGCTGGGAAGAGCCAGGTGCCGATGAGGATCTGGATCTCGCCGTCTGCTGCTGGAAAGCACACCTAGGCATTACGTGACTCATGGCTTTGGCGCGCTTTTGAGCCTCCACGAAGCGCTCAGTCATGGACTCCACGGCGTTACCAAAAAGGCCGGAGGGAGTCACAGGAGCGTTCAGCAGCACTTTACGGTCAGCATCCTTGAGGTCAGCTAGGTTTAACCAAAGGTGCCTCTGAAGGATGACCATAAAATCCATGGCCTTTCCCACAGCCTGGGCCACTCTCTTCGTTGCCATCAGCGCAGATCCTTAGTGGCCTCTGCCGTGAGGGCTCCGCCCTCCGCTGCCTGCAGGAGCTTCGCCTGAAAAACCTGCAGCACTGCCATGGCGTGCAGCGCGGAAGCCGCCTCGCCATCAGACGCATATGCTTTATTGGCAAGGTGGGCGGTGGTCCTGCACGGCTTTGAGGGGAGGCTGATGTCTGAGCCTAGGGTCTTGGCTGCTGCAGGACACAGGTGCGCAGCAACGGGCTTCTCGACTGGGGGAGAGCGCACGTACCCGTAGGCCTCCGCCCCATCCACGTGGGAAAAAATGGCCTGTGTGGCAGAGTGGACACGCGCTGATTGGGGCGCAGACCATGTTTTCACCAGCTGCTCATGCACGTCGGGGAAAAAGGGGACCGACGTCCTCGAGTCAACACTCCGGGTGGACCTGAAATACCAGGAGTCAAGCTTACTCCTGACAGGCTCCTCTGGAGGACTCCAGGTAAGCTCCAACTCCTGGACAGCCCTTGACAGAACCCTCATGAGCTCCTCCTGGAGGTCTGGGGGCCCCATGCTGTCCGGCTGATCGGACTCCGATCCCGCCCAATCCTCCCTCTCCGAGGCCGAGATGGACATCGAGTCATCCCCCTCCTCCTGGCTAAAGGATACAAACTCCGCGATGTTGGCAGGAGGGAGGAAGCAGTCCTCGGGGAGTGAGACCGGGGAACGGGGCGATCGTTGCGGTTAGTGGAGCGACAAGATGACGCTTCCGTCACCGGGAGGGCCCACCAGCGTCACGCTGACGGCAGTGGGCCTCATCCCGAATAGGCCGCGAGCCACATCGCGGCGGGTCCAGAGCACGCGGCCCGGAAGGTCTGCGCGATGCCCGCAGTTGGACTCGTCCAGCGCCGCCAGGCAGGCGACACAGTAGTCGTGCTGATCCGATGGCTCTATCGGTCCCGCGCAGATCTTGCAGATTGTTGCCATAGTGATTTCAACAGGTGAAGTAGAAGATTCTGTAGAAGGTGCACCGGTGCATACTTCGTGTCAATTGGCCAGTCATTTAGACTGGCGGGAGCCAATAGGGCTTCAGGAAAGGGTGGAAGGGAAGGAGTTCCCATAATGGAGAAATATCTCCGTGATGTCTCGTGAAAGCTCGAGAGGGAACTCTGGGTTTACCGAAGAAAACCTGCTACCGACCAGGTTAGGTTCACAGAGTAAGTTACTATGGTAATTTACAGAGAGGTTTAGTTTTGTCTTTTATTGGAACCAAAAACCCTGAGTTTCCCTTTTCTGGGGTTAACAAACTGCATTTACAACAAAACCCGCTTTCTGGAATACACCCCAGGAGCGTATGTGCACATGCACGAACATGTACACCGTGATGTTTTTAAAAGATCAGCTAAAATGTGTGTATAAATACTGAATGAATAAATAGTGGTCAAAAAGGGATATAGAGTATTCTTAATTGAAATTACTATTATCAAAGACCATGGAGTTTGCTATATTGAAATGACTATAGACTATTCCTTATGTTTTATATTTCATACCTGTTTTTTATATTCTAATGCAAAGATGTATTGGTGTTGACATGTTGTTCGTACATGATTAATTATTTAATTAATATAAATAAATAAAAACTATTCCTAAGGTCATGACTTAACAAGCAGTGTTGAAAGTGACCATTTGTTAACATGCACGTAAAAAAAAAAACCGCTGCTCACGCTTGCGGTGTGAAACCTGCCTAATACTATTTACAAGGCAGCACCATGCTTGCCATTCTTAGTGGTTCTGTTCTGCCACCTACAGTCACCTATGTACAACTTAGTTAAAGCTCAAACGATAATCAGAGGTTATGCTAGTAGTATTTATCTAGCTCCTGATAGTTAATACAACTATGTACAATTAGAATAAAACTGAGACAAAAACCAGCAGTTATTACTAGTACTATGACTAGCCCCCATAGTTAATGCAACTGCATACAACTTGACTAAAGTCAAGCAGTTAGTCAAAAATCTATTATCTCACCTGATGTGCCCCATGCTCCATCTAACCTGAGATCTTGTGTGTACTTAACCCTGGACACAGATTTGTGGAAACAAACGCCTTCACTTAATCTACTTGAGAAAATAATTTCAGTGTATATAATACAATAATATCAAATGTGACAATTTATTATTAGTCAGGTAAAAATGTATTATGCCAATTACAGAAATAAGAGATTAAGTCAGTTCAGAAATAATCAATACAAGAAATCTAATTCTCAAAGATAAATTTAACAGTAAAGGATGCATACCTGACTTGAGATGTGGAAACGGATGCCTGTAACTTAATACACTGTGTTTGTATTGTCCGTATCTCAGAGGATCTAAGTCTCTGAGGTTCTTCCAGTCTTTTATTGATTTTTTTTGTGTTGATGTTTAGTGTTTTTCCATGGTTAAAACACTGATCGGGCAATTACATGTGAAGGCTCTAAGGATCCTCAAATGCAAACTGTGTGTGTTGCTTCAAGAGAGCAGTCATACATTTTGTTATTTCCTTGTTTTTGTTCATTAATAATCAATAAATCATATAATCATACAAACATTTATAATCATTAGCCATTTATGTAATTTATTATTTGATTATTTTTATAATTTATATAATTTATCATGTAATTAATTTTATTATGTTTTTATGCTTTACATTTCTTAGTTTTCTGATAGGATCTGGCATCTGGGGCTGGATCTGATATTTCTGGCATGGAGGCATGATCTAACATTATGGTCCTCATATTTTTATATATTTAGTTTGCATACACCTTGCAGAATCTGCAATATATTAATAGCCTGATTAAAAGAAAGAAAGAAATCTTGTTGTTTTAGTACTGCCCTGAATATTTATTTTAACATAACAGGTGTTTACGTTTTTACATTTGTATGTCCACAAGACCTAAAAATATGCATTTACACAAACAAATTTAATTTCAGGCTTCTTAGCAGAAGAAGAACAACAAGAACATGGGCGGAACTGTGTGTGAGCCTTTTAAGGTCTGAGAAGATTCACGCCTCTCAGGATGGGCTTGTCCAATGAGAAAGGCTGAAATTCCAAGTGGGAGGTTGGAAATACTGGGGAGTTTTATGACCCTTTGTGTGAGAGCATGGTTATTTGCATATGGAACTAAACATGGTATCGTTGGGGCTATATTAACTAGTGATCTATCATAACACACATACAAAACAGTATACAATTCAACAGACAATATACAAAAACAGTAATGGTATACACAATGTCCTGAGGAGATGTGTGTTCATTCACAGAAAGGTTTTCACATCTTGGCACCCAGTATGTTTATTGGGTGAGGGGTCTGTGAATGTTTGTTAATCTAATGAATAATTGATTTGTTAAATCAAATGAAAAATGGTGTGTCTGATTGGTCCAGACGCTACAGCGGTCTGCTTTCTGCACAATGGAGACTGTGTGTGTAAATAGGGTGTCATTGATTCAGGAAGAGAATAAACCATTTCCACAGCAATGCTTCATTAACCCTGCTTTGTTTAATTTAAAACAGTTCTCTTTTTTAATTCTGTCACTTAAATTATTTTTAACTTTGTGATCGTATAGTGTTTCAGTTTTAAATATTAACAGTTTGAATATAGATGACGCACACATTTTCAATTAATTATAAATCACAAACCAATAAATGAAGATCCTCAATGAAATACAGAGCAATACAATTAAACTCACAGTTAAGAGAAACATCCCCACCTAGCAGAAAACTTGAGCAACTCATTTTGAATAAAATAATTTAACACAAACATTGAACAACATATTTAACAACATACCTGCACAATGGAGACAGTGTGTGTAAACCTGGACCAGGACCTGCTCCTCGTCCTCCCTGATCTTGCACAGTGTCTGTGCAAGCTGCCATATGCCCCAGGAGCCTCTGAATCTGCTGCCTTCACTGAAGTGAAGTGGACACCCCTAAACTTGGGAGGCCGGGTGAACTGAATCGCATAGCCGAGTCTGATGGTCTGACGGAGCCAACGAGACGGACTGGGAAGCGCTAGCCAGGCTCCCAGAAACCGTACAAGTGGCACCAACGGAACCACCGATGTACCCGCGGTGGGGCAGCAAGGGGGAATGCAGGGACCCGGCCCGGGCATCTCGTTGCCGGTCCGAAGCGGGGTCAGCGTGTGCGCAACACTTACCTGTGTTCGGGCAGAGGGTGCGTGAGTAGTATGTTTGATCGCACTCTCGAACCGCCCACAGCTGCTCACTGGCGAGAGAGGGGAGAATGTGATCCGAGGCTGGCTTATCCGTAACTCCCCATCCCCTCTGGGGACCCAGAGATAGAAGAAACTGCTCTTTTGTCGAGGTTTTGGGTACCACTGACCGTGAAGTAGAAAGAAACAAAAGATTCTCCGCCCGGCCCTCCTGCGGGGGAGGGAGTGGTGCGTTCACCATCTTCTGAAGAGCAGCTCCCTCCATCTCTGGGTCGCCCATCTCAGGGCCTCTTGCTCTTTCGCTTGCCACCAGGTTTGCCCAGAGACCGCACAGTGACCTTCGTCGCTCGTAGCACGAGGTCAGTAGCGGTGTGGAGTTCTTTGAGAACTTCTGGGTCATGCCCACCCTCGTGCAGGTCCTTTAGTGCCTTGGCCTGATGAACCTGCAACAACGCCATGGTGTGTAGGACAGATGCAGCTTCTCCGCAGGCCGCATAAGCACTGCCGGTAAGGGCTGACGAGTACCTACAGGCCCGGGAGGGGAGCGACGGCTTGCCCCGCCAGGTAGCAGCGGTATTTGGACACAATTGCATTGCAACCAACCGCTCCACCGGCGGGATCTCCGTATACCCCCGCGCTGCCCCACCGTCAAGGGTGGTGAGCAGGGCTTAATTTGTGCCGGAACAAGCCTGATCCTGATCCGGCACCTCCGAATTTTTGACAGATTTGACAGATCCCCTCATCACGCGCCAATGAAAGACGTTTGTGTTGACCTATAGCGTGCATATATTTAATGAAAAAAACTTCTATTATGAGCAGGCTTGCCTAGCATCTACATTTGAAACAACAAACTGGAGCACACAAAGAGATGCGGCGTGGCTGCTCTCACAAACCCGAATGCACAGATCCAATACTGATACACATGCGTTTTCTTTCTCAGATGTTTACATTTAGTTAAGACAAAACCGACTGTGCTTACGAGGATAATCGCCAGGATGGCCATTTTGACATAATTTTTTGTGTGTATTTGGCTGCATAAGCGCAACAAGCTTCCAAACTCAATTTGGTACTCGCGAGGCGGCGCGATATGCGCGCTATGGATGTGACTGTGAGCGCATAGGAAACTTAAAAAGATGTGCAAATGATACAGTGTTGTGACGATGCAACAATGACTCGATTAGGCA
>NW_015506307.1:417486-477997 GCF_001515645.1 Sinocyclocheilus grahami | reverse complement strand
CCCACTCCCCCCTCCCAAATACACACACACACTGTCACTTTAATCAGTCTGAATAAGCTCTTTTGCATTACAAATCATTTTTTGCACTACAATCACTGTATCTGCACTGTTGTTTACTTTACTGGTTTGCACTCTACCATATGCCTTGTGCTTTATATACATATTTTTACATTTTACCTTATTTGTAACACATGCGTTTTCTTTCTCAGATGTTTACATTTAGTTAAGACAAAACCGACTGTGCTTACGAGGATAATCGCCAGGATGGCCATTTTGACATAATTTTTTGTGTGTATTTGGCTGCATAAGCGCAACAAGCTTCCAAACTCAATTTGGTACTCGCGAGGCGGCGCGATATGCGCGCTATGGATGTGACTGTGAGCGCATAGGAAACTTAAAAAGATGTGCAAATGATACAGTGTTGTGACGATGCAACAATGACTCGATTAGGCACGTGGCAATTCTGTCGACTGTCCCGAAACCCGAGCAAAAGTCTTGTACCGCAGCGTGCAGTAGTGCAGATGAGATGCGCTGTTGTGAAGCCGCTTTGAGAGTGAGAGAAGATACATGCTCTATTGAATATGTTTGCAGGAATTTCCTTCATTTCCCTCAGTTTGAAAATGTCATGACCGTAAGAAGAAGACTCATACGTCAGAATGCTGTTCATATACTTCAGTTCAGCATTCAACACAATCACAGTGCGAGCCACCCCGAGAAACCAGGTTTCGCATCCACCAGGGGGAGCCCTAGATCTAGGCAGAGGCATGGGCACCCCGCCCCTTTGCAGGAAATGGCGCCTGGTCCACAACTCCGCGACGGTCATTCTCCCGCAATGGGAACATGACTCATCCGCGAACACCACCTCAACGTGTTTAATGCCCAGACACGTGAGGCAGCGATCGTGACCATCACCCGGCGCCAGGTAACGACTGCATCCAAAAACGCATGGGTGGAAAGGCATCTTTAAAAAGACGACCACCCGTGAATGCTCTTTTAGAGTTTGCTCTTTTAGTGTGCTGAAGTGCACAGACACACAGCTTCTTCAGTCTGCTGCCATCAGGGAGGAGACTGCGGAGTCTCCAGGCCAGGACCAGCAGACTGAAGGACAGCTTCATCCATCAGGCTGTCAGGAAGCTGAACTCCCTCCCGACCTTGCCCCCCCTCCCCTCTCTTGCCCTACTCACCACTGAACTCTGACCCTCTGATGGACTCTCCCACTCCCCCCTCCCAAATACACACACACACTGTCACTTTAATCAGTCTGAATAAGCTCTTTTGCATTACAAATCATTTTTTGCACTACAATCACTGTATCTGCACTGTTGTTTACTTTGATGGTTTGCACTCTACCATATGCCTTGTGCTTTATATACATATTTTTACATTTTACCTTATTTGTATATTTGTATAGTTGTATTTAGTATTTTGTATTTAATCTGTATTTGTTATCTGTATGCACCCAAGGGTCTGAGAGTAACGCAATTTCAATTCTCTGTGTGTATGTACTGTACATGTGGAAGAATTGACAATAAAGCAGACTTGACTTGACTTGACTTGATATTAATCTGTTAATCTCGGAAGCTGGTCCTCCATTGCGCGAATGCTTCGTTACCTCTCCCTCCTCTAATCATGCCGGATCCGTCACCCCACTTTGTTCCGGGACCTCGCAATTTACTAATTAAGCACTGGTGGTGAGGGAGGACAAGCCACTGGGGTGGTTTCTGGCAGTGAAAGGTGCCGTCCATGACCCAGTGAGCTCATCATGCACCTCCGGGAAGAAAGGCACTGGGATGGGGCCTTGAGAACCAGTGCGAGCCACCCCGAGAAACCAGGTTTCGCATCCACCAGGGGGAGCCCTAGATCTAGGCAGAGGCATGGGCACCCCGCCCCTTTGCAGGAAATGGCGCCTGGTCCACAACTCCGCGACGGTCATTCTCCCGCAATGGGAACATGACTCATCCGCGAACACCACCTCAACGTGTTTAATGCCCAGACACGTGAGGCAGCGATCGTGACCATCACCCGGCGCCAGGTAACGACTGCATCCAAAAACGCATGGGTGGAAAGGCATCTTTAAAAAGACGACCACCCGTGAATGCTCTTTTAGAGTTTGCTCTTTTAGTGTGCTGAAGTGCACAGGGGAGATGGACGCCTGCAACACAAACGGGATAGTGCAGCCTGATGTGTGCAACCCACTCGACACGGGAAGAACCACCACCGCTGAAGCGCCATACCACCAGCACCAGAGCTTCCTAGAGTGTGCTGAACTCGTTGAATTTCTCCGAAGCAGTAGTCAGGAACAGAACGAAACAATCGCTCGGCATCCGAAATGAAAAGCTGAATATGCACTGCAGCAGTTACGTACTTATACTCACGCTGTGATCAGTGGCAGCTGGATGCAATAATCGCATGCCAATGTGCATTGGCTCGTTTAGTTACACTCGAAGTAGATTCTCTAAGCGAGATCCCAATTCGTCGGTCATCCGACATGACGTGACTGAAAGGGAACACACCTTTTAGAAAAGGATACTATAAAGATAAGGAGGAGATGGCAGGGTAGTGTATACACAACATTATTCTCATCACAGGTCAGAGGAGTTATGATCCTCATTCATAAGACTGACCCATTTCAAGTGAAACATGTACTCAAAGATAAGTTTGGAAGATATTTAATAGTCCAAGGTTCCTTATTATCAGAAAACTTAAATTTGGTAAATTTGTATGGCCCCAATACAGACGATCCTAATTATTTTGTAGATCTGTTTCTTACTCTCTCAACATTTGCAGGATTGTACATAGTAGCAGGGGATTGTAATTGCACATTGAATCCCAGTATGGATAAATCCACAGGAGTAGATCATCACATAATAGATGTAAAGAAGTTATTCTTGATTTTATCTAATTTTAACTAATTTAATCTGTTGGACATTTGGAGAGAATGGAAACCACATGCCAAAGCCTACTCTTGCTACTCAAACATATTCTAGAATAGATTAGTTTTTAATTTCTTCAGAATTACGGACCAAAATTCATAACAGCTTCTATGATAATATCGTGATCTCTGATCACGCCCCATGTTTTATTGAATATGTGAATAAAAAATTGACAAAAGACCCAGCTAGATGGCATTTTAAGCATAAATGGTTACAAGATGAAGAATTGGTGAAGTATAAGGAAAAATAGATAGAAGAGTTTGAAATAAATACTACACAAACGTCTGCATGTATAAAGTGGGAATCATTTAAAACAGGGGTGTCCAAACTACGGCCCGCGGCCCGATTGTTCCTGTGGCGGCCCGCAAGGGATTTTAAAAATAATAAGAATCTGGCCCTTTATAGTGAAAAATATATCAGATTCACTAAATAACCATCAGGTGTCGCTATCACATGCAGCCAATGCAGTTAATCAGACGTAGGCCTACGTTTATGAAGGGGCTAAAAACCAACAAATTATCTTCATCACATTTTGCATCATGGCGCAACAAAGAAAAAGGAAACTCGAAAGTGAATGCAGGAGATTTCAGACACGTTGGGGAAATGAATATTTTTTCATGGAGGTGAGCAGGAAATGTGTCTGTTTAATTTGCCAGGAGTCCGTTGGGGTGATGAAGGAATATAATGTTAAAAGACATTATGAAACAAAACATCAGTCTTTCAAATCTTACACTGGTGCTGAGCGCGATCAAAAGGTGAAACAATTGGCAGCTGCCTTGTTAGCCCAACAACAACAATTTTTTCGTGCTAATAAAGCACAGGAAAATTCTACATTAGCTAGTTATGAGGTAGCTCACCTAATAGCGCGGTATGATGAAAGTTGCCACAATAATTTGCCCAGAAAAGATGCAAGATTTTAAAAATATCAGTCTTTCAAGAAACACAGTCGGATGGAGAATTGAAGACTTGTCGGCAAATCTAAAAGAACAAGTGACAGACAAAGTTCCCACATTTGATTTTTACTCAATTACGTGCGATGACAGCACTGATTCCACAGATACTGCACAGCTGTTAATTTTTTTGCGAGGTGTGGACAGTGATTTTTGCATTTCAGAAGAGCTACTTGAAATGAAGAGCCTTAAGAGTACAACAATGGGAAAATATCTTTTTGAAGCTGTATCATGTGTGATTGAAAACATGAATCTACCTTGGGCCAAGCTCTGTGGCATTACAACCGATGGAGCACCAGCCATGATCGGCGAGTGGAATGGAATGGCTTCCATGGTATGCAACAAAGTTTGCGAAAGTGGAGGTGAGGCTGTGAAAATGCACTGTATCATACACCAGGAAGCGCTCCGTGCCAAAGCCATCCAGATGGATGATGTGATGACCACTGTGGTAAAAAACTATAAACTTGATTCGTTAAAGAGCGCTCAACCACAGAGAATTCCGGGCATTTCTGTCTGATATTGATGCAGAATATGGTGACGTACAGCGGTTCTATTCGCTGCGGTCTGAAATTGACCAGTTTTGGAAAGAAAAAAATCTAACACTTGATCAACTCAATGACCCTGACTGGCTGGCAGACCTTGCTTTTTTTAGTTGATTTGACCAGTTACCTGAACGCACTGAATAAAAGCCTGCAAGGCAAGGACCAGTTGATATCGGAAATGTATGCGCACTTGAAATCCTTTGCTGTGAAGCTAAGACTTTTTGAGAGACAAATCAGTGACCGCAATGCTGTGCACTTTCCTAGTTTGTCCGAAATCATCTAGAGTTTTTCAGACTCCAACATCCCTGGAAAAATGGATAAATATTCGACAGTGCTCACATCCTTAATCACAGAATTTAATCAGCGTTTTCAAGACTTTTCCGATATTGATAGCATCATCAAACTGTTCTCAACCCCTTTCTCTGTTAATGTAGAAGAAGTACAAGAGAATGTGCTGCTGGAACTCATAGAACTTCAGTGCGATGATTCTCTTCGCAGCCGCCACCAGCTTCTTCCCCTGTCTGAGTTTTACAAGAGTTTGGAAACATCCAGATTCCCCTTAATCAAACGTCATGCACAAAGGATAATGAGTCTGTTTGGCTCCACATACATATGTGAGCAAACATTTTCGCTGACGACGCTGAACAAGAGTCCACTGAGAGCCAGTCTGACTAACAGCCATCTCTGTGATCTGCTTCGTATCTCTACTACACGACTTACTCCTGACTTGACATCAATTCTGGAATCCAAGGCACAACATCACTCTTCACATTAATAAGTTAATAAAGGTGAGTAAAAAAAATATTGAAAGCAATACATTGTAATGATTCTTAGGTTAAAAAATTATATAATATCATGGGGCATGTAAAAATATATATTTAGCGCACACATAACATTTTTAGACAATAGCATATTTAACATATAAGCAGACAAAGACAAATTAATGGCAATAGTCAATTAGCTTGTCTAATAGTAGTTTTTTTTTTTTTTTTTTTACAGCCATGCGGCCCAAGACAACACACATTTTTTTGCACCTGGCCCCCTGTGAAAAAAGTTCGGACACCCCTGATTTAAAGCTTTCCTCAGAGGACATATTATTAGTTATACAGGCTCAAAATCAAAAAAGGTATGTGAGGAGAGAGTACAATTGGAACATAAAATAAAGAGTTTATGAGAAAAGTGACCCACAAATGGAAAGTGAGTTACTGATTTTGAGGGCTGAATATGATAAGCTGTCTGCTTTCAGAGCTGCCCCCAGTCTAATGAGATTAAAGCAATCATTCTTTGAACAAGGAGATAAATCGGGTAAATTTGTTACGGAGCTGATGAGACGAGAGGTGTGCGGATCCATGTGCAAGCTTTTATTAATAAACATAATCAAAAACACAGGCAGCAAACGTAATCCAGAGGGCTTGACAAGAGGGGTAATCCGTAAACGTGAGCATAAGGCCAGGCGAGGAGCAAACACAGTCCGAAAAAGCAAGCAAAGTGTTAATCCAAGATACGTGGCAAGAATTAGGAACCAGGAAAGCAGGCAAGGCAAGACTATGACTAGACTACGGAGCCTGCCCTAGTTTTCATAAAGTAGCTATCAAAGTAATAAACGCTAAACAATAATCTGCGTTGAATGGTGGTGTGAGACTGATTTATATAGTGTGTGTTATTGGTAGTATTGTGTAATTTTATTGAAGTATTATGTGAAAATGAAAGTAATCAATATATAAATTAATGCGGTGGAGCGGAGGCGGAACAGGGGGAGGGATGGAGGGCTAGGTCCACGTGGAAGTGAAGAGACCGGGGACTGAGGCAGAGTTGGCAGAGCAGAGCACCAAGGCCGAACCGGCGAAGCAGGAAGCCAGGGCGGAGCAGAGAACCAGGGTGGAGCCGGCAGAGCAGGTGGAGCGGAGGACCACCACAGCTGAGAAGACGGGTCCAAAGATCCCCACGGCGGAACAGAAGACCACCACGGAGGAGTAGAAGACCACCAGGCTGGAGCAGACTGGACAGAAGCCCACCAGGGCGGAGCAGACGGGACAGAAGCCCACCAGGGTGGAGCAGAAGACCTCCACGGTGGAGCAGGAACCCACAAGGGTGGAGCAGGTGGAACAGAAGACCACCAGAGGGGGTTAGAAGACCACCAGGCTGGAGCAGGAACCCAAGGTAAGAACTGGGACCTGGGTAAACTTGAAAAACAGGAAACAGACAGTGCATTCACGGTCTCAAGGACCGAGGCAGGGAACACAAGAAGTTCATCTATAGCCTCCCTGGTGACCACTGAATGGGTAGACAGTTCAAAATCTGGTTCATTGACTGAAACTAGACCGGAAAACAGTTCATAAACAGGCTCATGGACTGAAACTGGACAGACAGACAGTTAAAAGTTATACTTATAGACTGAGACTGGATAGACTGACAGTTCAAGCAGGTGGTTACATTCGGATGTATATTCCTCGTAAGATTCCAAAACGTAGAGTTTCACAGTCTGCCTCATCTGGTCAAACACACCTTCATATACACGCCCAATCTTTGCCAGACCACGTCTTTCCTGGTGCGTATCTTCACCCGTTTCAAGAGAACTTCTCGGCGGTGTTACACACATCACTCTTGTTTCAGGAGTGTTTGGAGCAGGGGTGGCCTAAAACTACATTTTAACTGCTATAAGAAACACACATTAAGTAGTAATTAAGAAGCAAGCTTAGTAATTAGGACTGTATTAGCTTACATTTTATTTACCCATTACAATAGTCCCTTTACAGTTACTGCTATCATAAGAATACACCTATATGTAGGTTTAAAATTCTACAAAAGGCACATTTAATGCCCAACAACGAATATTTTAGCAAAATGCATATTTGCGAATTATTGCACTCCGTCTGTTTAGCGTGCATGTGCGCTGACAGCAAGCAAAATGGATTATTATATATTATTATTAGATATTATATAATATCTCTTAAATTATGTTCTTGCAAACTAAACAAGTGTAAAGCTCAGGTAGTTCATGAGAACCTCTGAGGATGTTTTCATTTTTTAATAAATTTAATAAGGAAACGAGCGGACGGAGGTTCCATGATATGTGAAATTATTGAAACAAAAGATACATTAACTTCATCTAAATATTTGACACGCTGTTTGAGGTAACAAGCAAACACACAAGCTCCTTCGCATCCGTTTAAAACAAGAGAAATATTTTTCGTTTAATTTTTCAAACACACCGAAAAACTTTGGCAACATGTTTCATCGTGTGTGTGTGTGTGTGTGAGAGAGAGAGAGGGGATTACAATTTTGAAGATTATGCTTAAAATAAGAAACTTTTAAAGAATCTAAAGTGTTTGATGTGAAATAAATCTAATAATTTAAGAACCGCCGGACATCAGATGTAGTAGGGATACTGCTTATTTAAACTTTACATTAATGTTATGCTTTGAAATAGATGTAGCCCATTTACTTAGATCATGCGGTCTGGAACTCCTCCCTCACTGTGAGGGGCTGAAGCAGTCCATTAGTTTCACATAGGAGAATACCCCTAGAGGACCTGCGAGATTTTGTTTATGACTCAAATTAAACTAAATGTATTTTTGTAAATCACTCATTCATATTTGGACATCTTAGCACTCTAAAAATGTATGGCATCATTTTTCATATTTATTGGGACATAAAAGCTACTATGATGTCATATATTTTATTATTTAAAATAGAGATAAGACTCTCTTTAGCGCGAAATGTTTATGTATGTGTGTGCTTGTTTATATGACTTATCAGGATACAAATTTGTATAATTACTCTGATATATCAACGTAAATTTAGTTTATGATGACATTTCTGAGTTTTGAGTCCTCATAATTAAGATTGCTTACAAACAATATTAAATTAAAAATGTAAGTATGTGCAGAAATGTTTGTGCGATGTGTAGGTGTGTGTGTGTGTGTGTGTGTGCGTGTGTCAGCACGACCGCCTCAGACTGACATTTCACTTCTGTTAGTGAGAAGAGCTCAAAGCAGGATTTAATTTTCCAACTTGTGTACAATTTGTAAACACTTTACTCGAGGGTATGAACGTCATTGGCCCCAGAATAATGTAAAGCGTTTTTATTGTGAAATGAAACTATAGTAAATGTTTATTTTTTTATAAAGTATGTTATGTATAATCACTGGTACACTGGACATGTTTTGACATGATTGTACATGTTTGTGTTTTTGCGAAAACGACGTTTATGCGTAGTTAGTGAAAAACTACAATTTTCGTTTAAAATGCTTGTTTAAAATGTGTTTTATAAGTTCAATAAACAAATAAAATGTTGAATACATAATTAAAATGTATGATTAATGATTTGCTTTGCTTTAGATATATCAACGTAAATTTGGTTTATGATGAAATTTCTGAGTTTTGAGTCCTCATAATTAAGATTGCTTACAAATAATATTAAATTAAAAATGTAAGTATGTGCAGAAATGTTTGTGCGATGTGTAGGTGTGTGTGTGTGTGTGTGTGTGCGTGTGTCAGCACGACCGCCTCAGACTGACATTTCACTTCTGTTAGTGAGAAGAGCTCAAAGCAGGATTTAATTTTCCAACTTGTGTACAATTTGTAAACACTTTACTCGAGGGTATGAACGTCATTGGCCCCAGAATAATGTAAAGCGTTTTTATTGTGAAATGAAACTATAGTAAATGTTTATTTTTTTATAAAGTATGTTATGTATAATCACTGGTACACTGGACATGTTTTGACATGATTGTACATGTTTGTGTTTTTGCGAAAACGACGTTTATGCGTAGTTAGTGAAAAACTACAATTTTCGTTTAAAATGCTTGTTTAAAATGTGTTTTATAAGTTCAATAAACAAATAAAATGTTGAATACATAATTAAAATGTATGATTAATGATTTGCTTTGCTTTAGTAAAATATTTGTTACTACGATGTGTTTTATAAGTTCAATAAGCTTAAATAAATGTTGAATAGCTGTTTAAAATGAATGATTTGCTTTAGTAAAATGCTGTCATATTCTCTAAAATGGGGATAAGTCTCTTTTAGCCTGTAATGTGTGTGTGTGTGTGTGTGTGTGTGCCCGCTTTGTAGACAGACCAGAAGCAGCTCTAAAGTACATCGCAATCTCAGTTTAAACACTCTCTTGTAGAAGGACTTTCCTTCTTTCTTTTTTTTAATTATCGTATACTGTATTTTTGTTCATGTTTTCCTGCAAACACTCGTGGCATGTTTGACCACAATGACAAAGGTATTCAGATGGGGCAGCCCATCAAAATCAGCATTAAAACGTTCACAATAGTTTAGAAGAGAGGATTTCAGTATTAGCCGTATCAGTATTATCAGTATTCAGTATTAGCAAACATATTTCCTGTATAAAAGACTGTGTCTATAACCTTTTTCAAGGGGATGTAGTGTATAAAAATCATTAATATAATGTAAATATGAATATAAAGGGTTCTAAATATAATGTAGAATCTTTCATTTTCTGTGAAACTGCGTTGCAACAATATGTTTTGTGAAAAAAGTTATAAGAAATTAATGTGAATTGAATTAAATTCAATTGAATTGTCTATGTAAAGTCTCCATAAACATGACCGGTCATGTCCGTGCCTCCAATAGTCCTTATCGTTTGACCTGTTAAAATATATATATATTTTAACAGGTCAAACGATAAGGACTATTGGAGGCACGGACATGACCGGTCATGTCCGTGCCTCCAATAGTCCTTATCGTTTGACCTGTTAAAATATATATATATTTTAACAGGTCAAACGATAAGGACTATTGGAGGCACGGACATGACCGGTCATGTCCGTGCCTCCAATAGTCCTTATCGTTTGACCTGTTAAAATATATATATATTTTCCCGATCATGGTAAAATGTACGACGTTTGTAAATTTTTAGCGATGACTAAAACTAATGTAAATGTTTTGCTTTGCTTTGCTTTGCTTTATATCATATGCGATCGCCTAATTCATATATTTTCATTTAAAAGAAGATACTAATAATATTCGGACGATTGAATGTTGTGTTGGTGTACTTGTTTATCCTAAACTACAGTGGTCAAGTGACCGTAAATAAAGTTTTCTGCTATGGGGTAGTGAGGTAGAGGTTGTAAAATGTATAATTATCTGTAGATAAAAAACAACAGCATGGGGGCTGTGTAATGTCCCCATTTAGACAGCTAAGCAAATGGGTGTGTTCGTGTGTGTGTGTGTGTGTGTGTGCATGAGAGAGAGAGACAGAGAACTTAGGAATGCCCTCATTACAACCGTGACAGAAGCCAATATTTTTTCATCGTCACTGCTAGATCTGAAACATGTGAAAAAACACCTAGTAGGCTACTACCATTATTTAAACTAAACATAACATAATGGTTTGTTCGAACTCCATGAGAACATCTGTTTAAACAGATCAAAAATAGAACTGTGACTTTTTTTATTTTTCAAAGCAGATCCGTTTTCAGCGATGCACCCCTCCCCTTTCAGAACTCGCAGCGGGGCGAAATTACAGGATCGGTGGGGGCTCCACACTCAGGCAGGGCAGAGGGGGTAGATAGATGGTGAGAGAGCGATCTCAAAGAAAGATTTCTTCTTTCATTTTAAACCAAGCACAATTTTGGGGAAGATTTCATTTGTGGAATTGCGATGCTTGCACGAGGAAGGCTTTCTCACCCTGAAAAATGTAAGACAATTTATATTTTTATTGATTTATCCCTCAATTTCATTCATATGCTGAGAAACTTTTTATTCAGTATTATATTGTACTAGTACACATATATATTGTGATACGATCTCGCGATCTGTTAAAATTGTTTATTTATTCTGTTTATTGTTCATCAATGCTTGTTTTTCTCTCATAGAGAGAGAGTGAGAGAAAGAGGGGGAGCGAGTGAGAGAGAGCGCAAGCATGACACTGCAACCTGATACCACGGGGCACGTAAGACACAGATGAGTCCGCACACGAGAGTCCGGATATGGGAATGATCCATAATATCTTCAAAAACATTCCTTTAGGACTTAATTTATCACCTGTCATCCTCCGTCGCTTACAAAAACATCATTTGTCATCCGGTTTGACGGCCGGATTTCACGCACGCCGGTTTTCCCATTTGGAAACAATTATGATGTCAAAGGTCGCATATGGATATAATTATGGGTCAAAAGGTCAAAGTCATCATTCATGTTGACATAAGCTCCCGTTTACATACTACTGACGTGCGTCCTCTCCTCTCCACCGTGTCGCTGAACGTTCTTCATCATATATAACTTTCATTATAATGTTCATAGATTGCCATTATCTGAGCCGCCGATGTGTCTTCCAGCGTGCATTATCGCCTTCAAAACAGTCAAAGAAAACTACAAGACCCACGCTCAAAACAGCTCCAGCACTGACCCGAATCCTCTCTCTCCCCCCTCCTGTCTATTGACCCAGAGGTGTCAAATTTCACGGCTCTGAGTGGCCCGGCGCGCTTGAGTGGCGTATAATCTGACCTATCGCCGCCCACTGAGTAGCGCAGGGTTGTAGAACATAAGAGCCGCTGGCCGGAGCTGCTATGATTTGGAGAGCCAAAAGAGCGTCTTTTTTCTCTGGTGCACTTCTGTTGTGCAGCTGAACAAAACACTATATATCTCACCGATGGAAGAACGCAGATATAGAGTATATAGATATTTGTGGCTGTTTGCGGCTGACTGAAGCAGTGCTACGAGTAGGAATGTAACCCACACGAAAATTTGCTTAGAGGTGAGAAATTTCACATCGCGATTTTATTGAAGATCATTCAATCTGTTATTGTAGATTATTTCATTGTGTGACATAGTCAAATTCCTGAGAATGAGAGCTTTCTTGTGATATATATGACTTGACTGTTTTGTGAAAAATATAAAAAATACACATTCTTCAGAAAAATTATTCGCAATCATTAGGTGGAAATTCGTGTGTGGGTCGAATACATTTCTAAGCTTCATTTTACTGCTTTATGTATCATAAAACCAAAAGTAATGGTATTCTTTGTAAAGAAGACACTCTAAGCTTTCAAATACCATACAAGGAAGGCTTTGCAAATGAAGCATAACATTTTTTACATAATTTTGGACCCATATCCGGGTCCGCGGAGTTTAAGTAGTGTTAAGTCCAAATGTGTTCAGTTGCAACACAGCAGAAAAATACTGACAAACCCTCATATGTTTCTGTTAATTTTCTTTAGAAAGAATGAGCATTTATATAAATTTTCCCGATGCATGTAATCTGAGGAGGTTTAAGCGCAGTCTCCCATCTCACTGTACTGTTATCATTTCAGCCAAAGCAACAGAGGGAGCTCACAGACAGTAAATCAGACAGAGTTACATGAGATACACAGAGTATATGAAATTTATGAAATATGCGGATGCAAAAGTCCAGTATCAACAAAGACACATGGAGGAGACGGAACAAATATGAAATCAAATAATTACATGATTATAATCATATATGATTTGTCTTTGGTGTTCTTAAAGTGGTCTCTGGTATTTTCATAATCGTAACGTGTTTTTATTATAGCAATTGTTAGCATATGTAGCCTTTTGCATCTTGTTTAATAAATTTCTGCCTCATACGGTGATCAGAATTCCCATCTGGTAATCATAAGTTAATTCAGTAAGTTATCAGAGGTTAATTCAGACACTCGCTGGTGACTGAAAGTGAATTATGCCATTAATATTGTTTTAAATTTCTTAAATGTTGATGCTAGCTGATAGCTTCATATGAAAACATTGGAAATGAGCAGTGGTGTCGACCATCTCCTTACTCGGATAAACTCCACCTTTGTTCATGACCACTCCTCTTGCCCCAGTTGGCCCAAGATACTTGGCGGGCCGAAAATCCCTGGTCATTGGCCCTGAGGATGCCCAGACATGCTTGCTTTTAGCCCGACAGTGGAAGCACCGCTATTTGGGGTCTGCTAATTGTCAATTGTCTTTAAAACAGTGGGTGAAGCTGCTGATTGGTCAGTTTGAATGTCTCAAATTTGAGTTTTAGTCACATGGTCAAGGAAGGGATAAAAGAAGATTGTAACAAATGCTCTGTCTTCTTGGCTGGCTATCTCTTTCTTCGCTGGGCTCTGCTTTCTTTAACCCTCTCTCCTTGTCTCACTCTTTCCTTTTCTTTTTTTCTTTCTTTCTTTCTCTTTCTCAGGTAACATTTCACATTTCAATTCAAGTGTAACTATAACAAAATACTGTTATTAAACCATTTCAGTTAAACATTTGCCTAACAAGTCTTGATTCAACATTAACTTTGAAGTGCTACCTATTGAAATACAATATAGTTACTTAATAGTAATGCTCTCCCACATATTTTGCTATTCTAATTGTGCTTATTTCCGTCATTGATGGCAGTGGGTGGTAATAGACAAGAAATGTACAGTTTTGTACCGTTTCTTTAGTCCTTTGCCAATCCTACAGCCTGAACCACTGTAGGGAAACCACCCTTACAGCTTTGACCCCCTTTTGTGCACATAATATTTAGCATAGACGACGGGTCTCCAACCCTGCTCCTCGAGATATAACATTGTGCAAATTTCAGCTCAAACCCCATACAGACATGTGATTTGTTTGGCCATATCACCCAGCCCTGCCTTGTGGCATGCTTTAAATGCTGAATTTTAATGCTGTAATGATACATTATTATATAATTTGTTAAATGGTTATTTAACAATTGAATTCAGTCCTGCATTACTACTTTGGTTAGTTTGCTTGCTTTTTTCCACTTTTAAAGTATTACTTACATTATAATGTATAGAGTAACCAACTTCAGAGGACAAATCTTAAGGTTTTCAGCTTTCAAATGTAATATAATTTATGAAGAGTAATAGAATAATTGATGTACATGATTGTCCGTTGGCGGTACAGTTCTGGTTAAGGGGCTACTTGTACCTCTCACCACTGTAATTATTATTATTATTTTATTTTATTATTTATTTTTGTTATTGAGAAGAAAACATGCAGCACATATTTACATATTCATCTACATTCAACTCCCAGCAGCATGGGTGGGCTGCTCAGGTATTTCCAACTTCTCTTTAGCCCTAAGAGAAGAATGAAAATAACTGAGTAAATCACAATCTTGAGGGTAGGTAAAATAATTCTCTCCAGTGTGAACTCTTATGTCATGTCACCTTTATTCTATAGAGCTTCATACAATATGGATCACATCAAAGTCCTTCGGATGAGACGTTAAACAGAGGTCCTGACTCTCTGTGGTCATTAAAAATCCCAGAATGTCTTTCGAAAAGAGTAGAGGGTGTGACCTCGGCATCCTGGCCAAATTTGCCCATTGGCCTCTGATCATCATGGCCTCCTAACAATCCCCATATCTACTGATTGGCTTCATCACTCTGTCTCCTCTCCACCAATAAGCTGGTGTGTGGTGGGCGTTCTGGCGCACTATGGCTGCCGTCGCATCATCCAGGTGGATGCTGCACACTGGTGGTGGATGAGGAGATACCCCCTGACAATGGAAAGCGCTTTGAGTGCCTAGAAAAGCGCTATATAAATGGAATGAATTAATCAAAGCAGCTTCACAGAGATAAACAAGAAAATAACAATCAATAATGGAATCTCTATGGAGACAATTAAGATCCTCTAAAACACAATATTGTCATTATTTAGTTCAAGACCGTTCAGGTCAGTAACAGTCTGACATTCATCAATTTAAAACGAGGTCAATTTAGCAAACACTGGTTGAAACATTTCTACACTGTTGGCAGGTAACTGAGCTCTCTCCAGTGTGAATTCCCATATGCCTGTTAAGGATTTGAGTTGAATTTATTACACACTGTAAGGCTTCTCTCCAGTGTGGACTCTCATGTGGAGTTTAAGGTTTCCATATTGACCAAAACGGGCTCCACACTGTTGGCATGTGAAAGGTTTCTCTCCAGTGTGAGTTCTCATGTGCCTGTTAAGACTTCCTATGAGTGAAACTCTTTCCACACTGTTGGCAGATGAAGGCACTCTTTCTAGTGTGTATTCTCATGTGGGCTTTAAGGTTTCCTCGTAGATTGAAACTTTTTCCACACTGAGGGAATGTGAAATGCTTTTCTCCAGTGTGAATTTTTATGTGACTGTCAAGACTTGCAAACAGTGTGGAAAAAGTTTCACTTGTAAAGCAAGTAAAAGGGCTATCCCCCATATGAAATCTCATGTGGATTTCAAGGTGTCCATGTTGAGCAAAACACACTCCACACTGTTTGCATGTGTAAAGCTTCTCTTCAGTGTGAGTCCTCACGTGCCTGTTAAAGTTTTCTTTTTTAGTGAAACGTTTTACACACTGAGGGCATATGAAAGGCTTTTCTTCAGTGTGAATTTTTATGTGCCTCTCAAGACTTACTTCATGAGAGAAACTGTTTCCACACTGTTGGCAGGTAAAAGGACTGGATATCCCCAGTGTGAACTTTAGGGTTTCCCTGTTGAGCGAAACGTCTAGTTCCTGTCTTTCGAAGATTCTCATATTGATCTTCCTCTTCAGTTTCATTGAGTACTTCTTTCTCCTCTTTCGGTGCCATTAGGTCTAGGGTGAAAAAGCAAACAAATAAAAGTTAACAGCAGTTTCATTAGCACAAGACGACAGATATCAAAACATTTAGATATAATCCATGAATCCTATACCAGGGGTGCATAAACCTGCTCTGGAGGGCCGGTGTCTTAAAGAATTAAGCTCCAACTTGCCCCAATACACCTGCCAGAATTTTCTGAAGTTCTCAACACTGGCCCTTGAAACCCCCTTTCCAGCAGAGTTTTTCTCTAACCCTAATCAAACACACCTGTACATGCTAATGAAAGTCTTCTTTATTACAATAAAGTTAATGGCAGGTGAGTTTTATCAAGGCTGGAGCTAAACTATTGCAGGAAAGGGGACCTCGAGGGCCAGAGTTGAGTACCGATGCGCTTCACCATATTGCTAACAATTAACTTTCTTTAGGACAAGAGTCTTCAACTGGGGGTCCGCCAATTAATGTTTGATCACAAATTTTTTGTTAAAAAAATAAAACATGGGTGAAAAATACATCACAAAGTCAAATTAAAATATAAGCACTCTGAAACAAAAGCCTCAGTTATCAGTACAGTTGATACTGTGAAGATAAAATATTATTGGCGAAACAGATTTACCAAATGCTCTATTGCGTTTTTGAGTTTGAGCTCTGGAGAATGTGAAAAGTTCCTATTTACAGCGTGTTTTTGCAGCGGTGAGAAATGTAGCCAGACACATGTTTGTTGAGCTCTTAAATGCAATGGCCAATCAGAGGTGTTTAAATTAAAATCCACTCACCTCTCAAAATGCCAACGTTTTTGTTTTGCGAATCCTCTCATTAACAAACAATGACATGACGTAAGAGATTCATTATGCAGTGCAGATAACTTTAATGATTTTAATGGAACTTTGTGAGATTGCAAACTGAGACGAGTGACAGCTGTTTAGTGATTGTAAATTGAGCGGTCTTTCGCACTTTCGAGGCTATATAGCTATAATCAGTAACAATAACCTGTGGTTTAACAATGTTTGCAATTAAAATTTTCGCTATTTGAAGTAAAAGGAAAGTTATGGCACTTTTCCACTGCATGGTACAGCTCGGCTCAGTCTGCTGCAGTTTATATTATAGACATGTCATTATAGTTGCACCGCCTCTACTGCTTCGACCTCCTGAAAAACGTTTTCATTCTGTGTCGTCCCATCAAGCTCTCGCTGGATCCGCTCTTCGGCTATCAACGAGAGGAACGACTGTACTTCCTCAACAGACCACGAAACAGACATTATTTTGTTGTTTAAAAAAGGTGCGCTCATTTGAAAGCGTTGCGTTCATTCAAAAAAAAGTTGCACTCAATCCTCGCTGGCTGTGCTTATTTATTCTAGCAGGTCTAGTGTCTCATGTTCAATGACACAGGTAGTGACGATTCACTCCGGCAAATCAGTGATCAGCAGGATTTACACGTCACATTTTGGTAACGGTACGGCTCGCTTGGAACCTCAGCTGAGGTGGTACTGAAAAAAGTACCAAGTACCAGGTACTATACACAGTGTAAAACCCCCCAAAAGCGAGCCGTATCGTGCCGTACCATACAGTGGAAAAGCGCCATTAGAGACCATGTGACTAATAAGATTACAGGTGTGTTCGATTTTGTGCAACACTGCACACACCGATCAGCATCTGACATGAAGCAGTGCATGCTGGTCAGAAATGTTGTCCGACTTGACACGGCACTTATGCCACATCACTGTGACATATGCCATATAATTACAGCAAGAGCTATTCGAGAGCAGTCAGCTGACTCAGTCGGTGCAGCTTCTCCAGAGTTGCTACGGGAGCTCAGTGTGTTTTGTGTTTATTCTGACACCTTCAATACTGCTAATGCTCACAAGTCTGTATTTTTATAATAGTATAATCTCATTTCGTGTAATCATAATGTTAGATTGTGTCATGTTCCTCGCAATAAAACTGATTAAAAAATAAAAATTTTTGGTTTGGAAATAGTATAGTGTAACGAGTAGAAATATGGTGTGACCCCTTTAGGAGCTGCGCGCTCCCGTTTGGACTGTCGATCTGCATTGTATGTGCGATTCGAGCACCGCATGTATGTGAGTTGTTTCTGTTTTTCTGTTGCTCCTTTAAAGTTATTTTCTTTATTAAGTAACGGTGTTGACGGCACAACGTTTGTGACAGTTACACGAGTTCCATGGGGAATAAAGCGCCAGTTGTGAAATGTCAATCGCCTTCGTGAAGTCTGTCTGGTATCAGTAACTCAAGCTAAGTGAGGTATCCCTATTTGTTCCGTACACACTGCGTTACAAGTGGCACCCGAACATTTTATCCCTGGCCTTGGATTTATGGAGTGGTTTGCACTGATGCAGAACCAGTTTTGACGAGTGACGCCGAAAATGCTGTAATCTTCCACGCCGACATGCGTGAGTCTGCTCGAGGCCTATTCCAATGGGTATAGCGACGTTGTAGCAGACGTTTTGTGTGGCTGATGCAGCGGATATTTCTACACATTCCCGTGGATTTAATTTGCACGAAGGATTGTGGTTCGTTGAGGTAATCGGGAATTTGACTATTTGTAAACTTTGACTGTTTCAGGGATTCAGACCTGGTTTCTACGTTCATTTGTGTTCATTCGCTGGAACTGCGCGTGGTGAACTGGTTGAATTGTTTTGTTTTTGCACTGGATTTTTCCTGGGCTTGTTTTACATTTTAAGTTGTAGGTTGGTATAATTCCTCACACTCTCATTATGTGTGCTTATCGAAGGACCTGAAAAAAAAAACTCTGAAAAGAAATTGGAAGGAATTTATTGGACTCTGTTTGAAGTTTGTGATATTGAACTGTTGTCACTGTTTAAAATAAAAAAAAAATTTTTTGCACAAGCCACATTTCTTATTAGCCTATATGGTTAGTTTTTTCTCAAAAGGTATCCAGCTGTTTATAGTTAATTTGTTGCTATATTACTCACGTACAGGAAATTAATGCTAGTGAACATTTTTGTTGAATATCATTGCTCTGATTTATTGTTTTGAATTTCATATTGCTCTGACACAAACTGATTTTGTTGCAATGAACAGACGTGTTGATGACGAGACTGACCAATCTGCATGCTTTGAGTATCCACCCAGGTGGAGAGTGCCAGCATCAGCGGATCGCCTAGAGACGCAGGTTGAGTCATTGAAGGAGGAAGTAGCAATGCTGCGGAAATGCCTGAGTGAGTCTCTTGACCTACAGAGAGGTATTATTGACCGTTGCACACAAAACTTGCACATACCTGCTTCACACCAATTGCCTTTACAAGTCAGGCCTGTTGCTTCGTCAACCCCATATGCTCAAGCACAAACTGGTCAAAAACACGGACTTCAGCCTTTGAGGGGGAAATGAACACCAAAATGAAAAATGCGTTTGGCCTGGCCTAAAGTTCTCTTGAATTGAACAATGCAACCAGAACCTTGGCTTCAGTCTTGCATCAATCGAGATTGGAACCCCCAGTGTTTGTGAATGATGGAAAAGTTCAACCTGATGACTGGCTTCTTCTCGTGGATGCCTGCAGAACTTCTTTGGGTGTCAGTGATGCTCAAATTTAGCTTAAATTACCACATTTTTTAGCTAAAGAGCCCAGGAAGTGGTTTACAGTACTGAGTTCACACTTTACATCTTGGACACAGTTCTGCACCCTGTTCAAGACTGTATTTCTTCCTTCGGATAACCAAGAGCGTGTCTGGAGAGGTATTCTTGAGTATTCAAGCTCAAGGAGAACCATTTCAAACGTTTGTTGCGCACTTGTTATCTGAATTCAAGAAACTTAAGTCACCACCACCAGAACAGGAACAGATTGATCTTATCTGCAAGCATGCGCTTGAGCGCTACAGAGTTGCTTTGTACGGCACGCAAATTACTTCAGTCATAGACCTCTTGTGTGCTGAGCCCCTCCTCTTCACTCTGCTGACACACGACTACACACCGTCACACAACTCCAACCTCTTCATTAAGTTTGCAGATGACACGTCTATAGTGGGTCTCATTAGCAACAGAGATGAGACAAACTACAGGAGCGAAGTGAGCCTCCTGGCTGGGTGGTGCAGTGAAAACAATCTCTCTCTGAATGTGGAGAAGACGAAGGAGATTGTTGTTGACTTCAGGAGAGTGCGCACTCAACATGTTCCTCTGACCATCAACGGTGCGACTATGGAGAAAGTGAGCAGCACCAAGTTCCTGGGTGTGCACAACACAGAGGATCTCTCCTGGACTGATAACACCGCAGCACTGGCCAAGAAAGCACAGCAGCATCTCTACTTCCTCCGCAAACTGAGAAGAGCCAGAGCCCCAGCCCCCATCATGTGCACCTTCTACAGAGGCACCATCGAAAGCATTCTGACGAGCTGCATCACTGTGTGGTATGGTGCCTGCAACGTTTGACCTCTGTCATTGCCAACAAAGGGTATATTTAAAAAATATTGAGATGAAATTTTGTTATTGACCAAATACTTATTTTCCACCATAATTTGCAAATAAATTCTTTAAAAATCCAACAATGTGATTTTCTGGATTTTTTTTCCTCATTTTGTCTCTCATAGTTGAGGTATACCTATGATGAAAATTACAAGTTTTCCCACTTTTTAAGTGGGAAAACTTGCACAATTGGTGGCTGACTAAATACTTTTTTTCCCCACTGTATATATTGTTGCTCTTTTGTTAGTTTTGACTGCTTTTACTGTCCTCATTTGTAAGTCGATAAAAGCATCTGCTAAATGACTAAATGTAAATGTAAATGTAATGTATTTGTGTGTTTTAACAGCACTGTGCCATTTGTTTCTTTTGTGTCTTGTAGAAGATGCATTACAGTGCCCAGTTCCGCAGGGAGGCCTCCGGTGAGCTCACCCTTAAACCCACTCCTGAGGCAGCGGCTCTTGCTACTGCCTACAGGAAAAATCCCACCCCGGGACGCTCATGGTCTGCTGCAAGGGTGAAGAAGGAGGCCATCGCTCGCGTGGCAGCAGCGGGAGGTGACATGTCCAATCGCCAGCTTGTGCTGAGTGAAAGCGCCCTGCAGTTTGGCCAGTAAAACCTTTAAATGGTTGCTTTCCAATGATGTTGGTTACACAGCCATGGTGCTGGCCGTGCATCAGCGGGAGCGTGAGGGCGGTGACACCACCCAGTCTGCTGTCATGGGCAACAAGAATGCATTGCTGTGGTATGCTGGCCTGTTTCCTGACATGGTGGCTGCCATCAGCGAGCGCCGGGTCAGAGAGGGCACTGGCACACCAGCCCAGGAAGACCAGGTGCTTGTTGGATTTGGCAACTTTGCCACCATGTCCTTTAAGGACCTTTATGAGGCGACGGACCACGACAGAAAAGGGTATGGGTTCATATTTCTAACAGAGGATAAAGACAGTAGAGAATGTGTAGTGTTGGGGCTTGAGCTAATTCTGTGTCCCTCCATTTCAGCTTCATCAAGTGGGTGAGGAAGCAGACAGCCAGACTGGGTACGAAGATGGAAACTCTGCAGAAGTACATTCGGAGAAGAGCCGCTGAGATGCTGTCAGAATCAGCACCTCCAGGCATGAATGTAACTTAACTTTGTTTTGTTTTTGTAGGGTTTATATTATAATTCTTGCATAAACTTAACACAGACTGAACTGAATCTTGACTTGAGCTGAGCTGATAGTCTTTTTAGCTGATAGATGCTTTAAAGCAGAGTTTGAATTTGTCTCATGTTTAATGATTTCTGCAGTATTTTTGCATACTGTAAAGCTGTTTTGAAACAATCTGTATTGTGTTTAGCACTATATAAATAAATGTGACTTAATTAACACCATTCATCCTGATATTAACAGTGGCCACCTCCAGCTCAGCTTCCGCAGAGGAACCATCTGATGAAGATCTGCTTGCTGCGGCAGCACATGTAGATGTTCCAGGTGAGCATTACCTTCTCATTAGAGGGATTACATTTGTGGTTTAATTTAAGAAAACCGTGCTTTTGAACATTAAATAAACTGTTTTGTTATTATGTATTATCAGCCTTCAGATGGATGGTTTACCATCTGGTCGTGCGGGCTAACGTTGCTTTCTTTGTCCTTTTTCAGCTTTTAGTCAAATTTAATTACATCTTTTTACACTTTATGGCTTTTTTCCAATTCCGCTGCGATTTTACCACCCTGCTCAGCTTTGAGCATTTATCTTTTTATCACCGCACATTTATGTTTGTCATCATCTTATTGTCATCGCATCGTTTTCAATCTTTAAATGGGCGGCTACAGCTGCAATCACTAATCTTAACATACTACTAATGTTAAATAGTAGTACTAATATCTAGCAGTAGTAGTAGTAATTGTCTTAATCTTGTAATAGTAAATAACATTGATGGCGCCACTTCTATGTATCTCATTTACTTTTTCCTTTTATGCCACGCAGCTGATGTGACTCAACCATCCAGTCAGCCAGAACCTCTGCCCTCTGCAACGAGAGCTGCTGCGCCAGAACAGCAGTCTCTGGTGGCATCCTCCTGGGCCCCATCCTCTGTATACACAGCCTCCTTCATCACCTGACAGCTTCTATCATGCCAGGCTGTTCCTGTGGGTCTCTTACCGCTTGTGGTCATACAGGCTGCTGTGCTCACAGCCCAGCTGTCACCATCTTGGCTTCCCGCTGACAGCGTGCGGAATGTATAAGACCGTCAGGAGGGTCTTGGATGTCAGCGGCTGGTACTTCATGGCTAGAGAGTACCTTGAATGCCGGTCCTGCAAAAAAAAGCTGGCAGGCTGGTCACAGCTCGATCCTGTCCACAGAGAAGTGTTTCCTGTGGTTTTGACCTACAGGTTGGCAAACTGTTTTGTTTTTTGCTTTAGGTTTTAACATGAGAAAATGTCTTTCATGTTCATCTGATATTGATCTGTGGTCTTTATTTTTTTTTATTGTGCAGGCTGTTGTGTGATAAGGAGATTGTGAAGTGGATGCGGGGGCGCTCATTGGGGAACAGTGCAACTTCTGCATACCGGAACCTGTGCGTCAGGCATAGAGAGCATTAGATTGCCCAGACAACCCATTATCTCTCTGTGATTGGGAAGTTCCTGGACTATGCCACAGACCCTAGCAGTCTCGCTGCCTCAGATGGTACCTGTGCCTTGTCTGGCATGGCTGCTGTCAGTTTATTCCAAAGACGTACTGACACGGCTGCCGGAACTAAAGGCCAGGGTGACTTCTATCTATGGAACCATCCTGAAAATTGATTCCACTAAAAAGGTAACAAGACACATGCACATAACATCACCATTAGTAGAGATAGGTGTAGGCTACATCACCCTTTGGTTTTCATGTTTTTTTTCTGTTACAAAATGATATTTTTTTCAATGTAAACTGACAGGTCTTTCCACATGAATAATTATTTTCATCCTATTTCAAGTCACTAAGAAACTGGCTGGTGAGGCTGCTGGCACAGCGGCATGGGTCACAGATGTCGGAAATGAGTTTGGGCAGGTCCTCATGTGTGTCCTCACTGAGGCAGAGGGTGACGGCCTGCTTCCCATGTGCTCTGGACTCGTGGAGCGCTACCGGAGAGCTGGAGAAGCTCCTCCCCAAGTCCTCAAGGTGGACCGTGACTGTTGCTCTGCCACCAGGAAAGGAAAGGCGGCACCAATGTTTAGTGAGTGGGACCAGCTGATTGTCAGGCTGGTCGTGTGGCACTTCATGCGGAGGTTTGCAGTAGGAGTGACCACAGACAGCCACCCGCTTTATGGCCCCTTCATGAAACGCCTCACCGCTTGCATCTTCCAATGGGATGCTTCAGATGTGGAGAGGCTAAAGGAGGCCAAGCGGTCGACAGGCTGCCAGCCCACTCCTTAAGAACTGGCAAAGCATTGCCGCCGCCGCACTCAAGGGGCACAAGAGACTGAGCAGCTAATTGAGAAGCTGCTTAAAGACTTTGCTGGGGCTACGGTCAACATGGGCATCGAGCTCCTTGACCAGGAGAGGATGCAGGAGATCTGGCGGACCCAGCAGCACCACGTACAGTGCATCCAGGACCCGCCAGGTGTACAGCTGTACAGGAAGACGGGACAGGTGACCAAGGTTGGGGTCATTCTACCCGTGTACCGCTGTGCACGTGACTCAACATCCCTGGAGTCGTTCCACCTGCACTTGAATTGCTTCGTGCCAGGTTTGCATTACTCAAAAATAGCGTTTGTTGTTTATTTGTGTGTTTGCACTGTATGTTTTTTTTTCATGGTGATCATTGTAGCGAATCAGCTCATTGGGGAAATATGAATAATTAATCATAACTAGTTATAATTAATTATAAATATTCAGATCTGCTGTAGATATTTACTTGACCTCTCAGGGTCAACTGTCTGTCAATTCTAAGAACGTTAATTTCCTGGTTAAGGGAAATAACTTTCTTACTGTACAATTCTACAAAGAGCTTGTAGCATAAATCTGCATGATTAAGTGACTCCAGTTATGAGCAAACAATGAACAACGTCAAGTGTGATACAAGTAAGACTTTATTAACTACATAAACACTTAAACTAAGGGTGAGGGGTCTGTGAACGTTTGTTAATCTAATGAATAATTGATTTGTTAAATCAAATGAAAAATGGTGTGTCTGATTGGTCCAGACGCTACATCATTTCTGAATTTGTTTTTAGGTACAAGTGCAAATGCCTTGCATTTGTACCTGTTGGAAGGACTGGTGCAGTGGAACGAGGCACGTGGGGTCACACCAGATCTCCCTGCTGGCACCTTCAACTGCAATGGTGGCCAGCTGCTGCAGTACTGTAATGCACTGAGCCAGCAGCTTTTGGGTCTGAAACTGGCTCAGGATTACACCAGCCCCGGTGAATACACAGGTATTGATCACGCAGACATTCTAATTTAGCGGTTTTTATCCCATGTGTTATTAAAACATCTATGTGATACACTCTGTATTGCTACAGGAGAGCTCATTGGTGTGGAATACTTGTATTCCCAAACCAGCAGAGCGTTTAAGGAAGACCTAGGTGTAGATCCTGACATTCCAGATGGGATTCGGGATGAAAACCTACACCTACACCTACATTTGAGGATCTGTGCCTTGATGAGCCCATTGAATTTATGGAACTCGAGGGCAATGACCTGCAGCCCCCTCAGGAACAGACAGCGGCCCTACAACCTCCTGGTCAGTCCTCATCATCAGCAGCCGAGTCTTCCTCTCCTGCCTCGTCCACTCAGAAACAGGTAAATTAATCCATAAACACACTGAGATTTTATGGTGTGTGTGATGATGTTGATATTTCATTTAGGGTTTATTTTGTAATGATGAATGGCTGACTGACTGAAAAAATCCTTTAATTTTGGTAAGTTTATTTGACAGTGATAACAGAGCAGTTTATTAATTTCTTTTCATGTACAGATGGAGAGTGTGGGACCAGATGGCCAAGTTGGTTATGACCACGTCATTAGGCTGGCCGACAGTCTGGTTGACCTGCGCCATCAGGGGTTTGTCACTCAGAGTAAGGTGGATGAGATTGTCATGCTGTGGAACAACCTGTCAGATCATGACAAGGGCCCTCTCATCTATCCCCCCGCCACCGTGACAGAGTCCTGAAGGGTCGCTTCAAGGTCAGCCATTCGAAGACCAATGTGACCCCTGGAACTGAAAGTCTGAAGAGGTACTGGTTTGTTTTTTTTCTTACTTTGTTAGTTATTATCATTTGATTCTCTTGAAAGTTCTTTGTATCTTGGCTATAATCATAACCAGTCTCGTTACCAATGTTATCCACTTGTTTGACTGCTATCTGTCAAACAGTCTGATTAACTGTACTTTCCTTCTTTTTCACTTCCTTGGTGAAGGTGGACCAGATCAGTGGCCCAGCACAAGCCGAGTAGTGGAAGCCATCTGCCTGGCTCTCTGCCGAATTTACCCTGCCGGTAAGACCATCGCCGGAGTCCGGATAAACCGATGGGCTGTCATCCTAAGGGATTACAGGATGATCCGAGACATAGTCCTGGGCAGCCCCAGAATCATGGCTCAGACAAAATTAAAGCTCTTTGAGCTAAACCAGCTCACTATCTCCCAGTGGTAGGTTCAGTAATTAATTGTTTGTGTTAGCGTCTGTTTTCATATTCATAATTTATTTTTACACACATACTTATTTTTGTCTTTTCTGTATATAGGCATAATGCCAGAATAAAGAGGCAGGAGAGGGAGGTCTTGCAGCAGGACATTGAGCCTTTTACTGCTCCTTTGGTGGCCCCTGAACAGCTCCCACCGGTACTGCCAAAACTACCGGAAGCAATCCAGCTTGGACACTCATCCTTTGAGTTTGAAATACCTCAGGATGCTTCCGGACAGGCAGCACCGCGTTCTCGAGGCCAGCTTCCTCCAGTGGGTTTGACACCAGCACCTCAAGTCCCTTCTGCCACTTCTGCCATACCTGCCTCTGCGTCTGTACCTGCTGCTACAAATACATCTACCGCAGCTACCGCAGCACCTGCTACGCCCATACCTGTTGGTGCGGTTCCCATACCTGTTGTAGGAGCACCTGTACCAGTTGCAGCACCAGATGAGAAGAGGGTGCCCAGGACCACAGCGTGGCAGCGAAAGAAGCTGGCAGAGGCAGCCGCAGCAGCTGCAGCTCAAGGTTTGAACCCTAAAAAAACGACAAATACCTCAGTAGTTCCTCTGCTAAAAGTGTGGCCAGCCAAAGACTAAAGAATTTGGCCACAGCCAGTTCCGGGGTGTCCACTTCTCTGCAAAGGCTTCTGGGAAGGCACAGTGGATGGAGGAAGTTAAGAGAGGAGAGACAAAATAGACAAGGACACAATTTATATGTTGTAAAGATGTTTATTTTGTTTTGAATAAATAATTTGATATAATATATAATAAATAAATTATATAATGTTTTAGTTCATATATGTATATATAAATAAAAAATAATGTTTTTTTTTTTATATGAACAATACTATTGAAATATAACACAATACGATACTATTTAAAACAACAATCAACAATTGATTTAATATATTTTAAAATAATTTATATATTTAAATATATAATTTATGCATATGGTATGAACAAGAAATTTTATGAAATTGACATTAAAACTTATGAGTTTTTTTGTGAGTGCTTTAAGTAAAAATTATATAATTCTTTAGTAGAATAAAATACAATTTAAATATAATACAATGATTTTAATATATTTTTAAATATATTATATGTAAATATTTAAATGTATAATAAAATGATTTAAATGATTTACAATATAAAGGGTCCTGAATATCATTGATGCATAAAGTATAAACAAGAAATGTTTTGACATAATAATTGACATTAAATTGAAATATTGAGTGTTTTAAACCAAAATAATATAATTTTTTAAATATAAATATAATATTATTTGAGTATTTTAAATGCAAATACATTTTAAATATAACAATCAGTTTAATAGATTTTAAATATTTGATTATACATTGAAATATCAGAAATATCATATGATTTAATAAATTAAAATAGAAGGGTCCTTGATAACATTGATGCATATGGTATAAAAATACATTTTACATTAGAGTGTTTTAAGAAATATCATTTTGAGTATTATACAATACTATTATATGATGTTAATGTATCTTAAAATATTTTATTACACAAATATAACACATTTCATACATTACCTCATATCAGGGGCATTTTGTGACAGTACTACTACAGCACATGGCTACTTAATATGCATTTGTCATGCCCCAGGAAGCACATGGTTACTTATTATGCCAGTTTCGGGTACCTTGCTCAGCCCGCCCCCAAGGCCCACCCCCTGAATGATGCCAGATTCACTGATTTCTCTCATTTTAGCAGGATGAGCACCCCACAACCCTACTTGTGACCCCATTGGGGTTTTGAGGTCACCAACTTGGAGTTCAGGGCCTTGGAAGGCTCCCAGGGGCCCCTGGGGGCACAGGGTGGCCACACAGAAGATCCATCAGGTTCCTTTGGACATGTGGAGGACCATTCTTCTCCTTCATTTTGGAACACACCTTTTATTGTTAAAGTCAATTTCTGTCACAAGGCCATTGACGCAGCGCTGGACACAGGTGCCTCACTTTCAGCAGTTCATACAAATATGATTTCTGATGTCTTGAAACATTCTCAGAAGGTTCAACCTTGGACTTTTCCCCCAATTCAGCTTGCCAACAGTGCTGTTTGCACTGACTGGTATTGTCTGGTTAAACATTGGCCTCCAGGGTAAAAATTTAAACCATCGGTTTGTCATTATCCCTGATCTATCCTCTTCACTCATCCTAGGGATGGATTTTATGTTACGAGCGTCGGTTAGCATTCACATCCCATCAAGGACAGTGAACCTCGATGAATCTACACCACAAGAGGTTTTGAGTGAGTGGTTGGAAGCACCTGAGCTTGGAAGCTTGATGTTCTTGGATGTCTGCCAGTCTGCCTTGGATGATAAAGTTGAGATGGCTTGTCTGAAAACAGAACAAAAAGATTAATTGTTGGACCTTCTTAAAGACTTTGTGAGCTTGTTTGACGGACACCTGGGGCATACCTCATTGGGCGAGCACAAAATCAACACTGGTAATGCGAAACCAGTTCACCTCCCACCATACCGGAGCTCACCAGCTAAGAAACAAATAATTGAGGATCAAATTAAGATGATGCTGGAAGAAGACATCATCGAACCCTCTTCCAGTCCATGGGCAGCACCTGTAGTAATTGTCAAGAAGCCATGTGGAGACCACAGGTTTTGTGTAGACTACAGAGGCCTTAATCACCTGACACTTAAGGATTCATACCCACTGCCCAGAGTCGACGAATCATTGGATTTCCTGGCTCGTGGAAAATTTCTTTCGACTCTTGATCTGGCTCGAGGGTACTGGCAGACGTCAGTGGAGAAACAGTCAAGACCAAAGACAGCTTTCGCATCACACTGTGGCCTATTTCAATTCAAGGTTCTCCCTTTTGGACTCTGTAACGCCCCAGCTACATTTCAAAGGGGAACGACCAATGTCCTCGCTGGCTTGATCTATAAGTGCTGCGCAGTGTAGCTTGACGACATCATCGTTGAATCTCCGACATTTGAGCAGCACTTGGAAGACCTCCGAGAAGTCCTGTTGAGACTAAAGTCAGCTGGTCTTACTCTCAAACTGAATAAGTGTCAGTTCTGCTTGAGTGAACTTGTCTTTCTAGGATACAGGGTCACTCCGGATGGTGTTTCTCCTGACCCGAAAAAGCTGGAAGCAGTTACAGATTTCGGAACACTGACTGATGTGAAACAAGTGAGAGGTTTTCTCGGCCTCACAAGCTACTACAGACGGTTCATTCCAAATTATGCCGAAAAAGCGGAGCCACTTTTTAAACTCACCAGAAAGGAAACCCCATTCAGCTGGGACGACAGTTGTCAAGCTTCGATGGATTACTTGAAAAACTGCCTTACATCTGAACCCATTCTGTGCCTCCCAGATTTCACATGCCCATTCTCCATCCACACTGACGCTTATGAGATGTAGTTGTTGCTTTTGCAAGCAGAACATTGCGCAAAGCCGAAAGACCGTACTCAACGCCGGAGAAAATTCCAAGATGGCGCCGACGCTGATGGCTGCCTCCGTGGCGTACTCCGCAGTTGTTTTTATGTTTTTGTTAGTTTGTCCTGTCTTTAGTTATATCCCTGCAATCAGTTTCACCAGAGACGAATTAACTTCATTAACTGTAAGCCTTTCTACTCGCCACGGGAGTTTTGCTCATTCATTCTCGTCAGTATTTACATTCCTCCGCAAGCGCACGTGAGCTCCGCTTTACAGAAACTCGCTGATCAGATCACAGATACAGAACAACAACACCCAGACTCTGTTTTAATCATTCTCGGGGACTTTAATAAAGCAAATCTCTCCCGTGAACTGCCAAAATACAGACAGCACATCACATGTCCCACCAGAGACAGTAATATATTGAATCACTGTTACACCACAATAAAGAATGCATATCACTCTGTTCCACGGGCAGCTTTGGGGCTCTCTGATCACTGTTTGGTTCATCTTATACCGACCTACAGGCAGAAACTGAAATCAGCTAAACCTGTATTAAGGACTGTAAAAAGATGGACTAATGAAGCAGAGCAGGATTTAAAAGCTTGTTTTGACCTCACTGATTGGAGTGTTTTTGAAGCAGCTGCCACCGATCTGGACGAGCTCACAGAGACTGTACCATCTTATATCAGTTTCTGTGAAGACATGTGCATTCCTACCAGGTCTCACCTAACTTAAAACAACGACAAACCATGGTTCACTGCAAAACTCAGACAGCTCCGTCAGGCCAAAGAAGATGCTCACAGTAAGGGGGATAATGTCTTGTATAAACAGGCTAAATACACACTGGAAAAGGAGATCAGAGTGGCAAAGAGGAATTATTCTGCAAAAATAAGGATTAAATTCTCTTCCAGTGACTCAGCATCAGTGTGGAAAAGTCAGTGAAGACGAGGTGCGCCAGGTCTTCCAGAAGCAGAAAAGGAAAAAGCACCAGGCCCAGATTGTGTTACATCAGTCTGTCTGAAATCCTGTGCTAACCAGCTGGCCCCCATCTTCACATCGCACAGCTCCAGTGATCTGTTGAAGAGCTAAGTCCCTTCATGCTTCAAACGCTTCACCATCATCCCCATCCCAAAGAAATCCAAAATTACAGGACTTAATGACTACAGGCCTGTGGCTCTAATGTCTACAGTGCTGACAAACAGCAGAAACACTGTGAGCAATGATACAGTCAGAAGACTTTTCCATCTACAAATCACCATCATTTACCATAGATTTACTGTATTAACACTAACGGCACCATGGTATTGTGGCAGAAATGTGGAATATTCATATAAAATTTGATTATATTATTAATATAGACATGAATTAATTGTATTAAAGGAGTAATGGAATATAAATACAGTATTTTTTTGTGATTAAGAGGTAGAAGAGGTGCGCCAGGTCTTCCGGAAGCAGAAAAGGAGAAAAGCACCAGGCCCAGACTGTGTTACACCAGCCTGTCTGAAATCCTGTGCTGACCAGCTGGCCCCCATCTTCACACTGATCTTCAACAGATCACTGGAGCTGTGCGAAGTTCCTTCATGCTTCAAACGCTCCACCATCATCCCCGTCCCAAAGAAACCCAAAATTACTGGACTTAATGACTACAGACCTGTGGCTCTAATGTCTGTGGTCATGAAGTCTTTTGAAAGACTGGTGCTGGCCCACCTGAAGGACATCACTGGACCCTTGCTGGATCCTCTTCAGTTTGCCTACAGAGCAAACAGGTCTGTGGACGATGCAGTAAACATGGGACTGCATTATGTTCTGCAACATCTAGACAGACCAGGGACTTATGTGAGGATCCTGTTTGTGGACTTCAGCTCGGCCTTTAACACCATCATCCCAAATCTCCTCCTGCCCAAACTAACTCAGCTCTCCGTGCCCACCTCCGTCTGGACAGACAGGCAGCAGCTAGTGAGGCTGGGAAAATACACATTCAGCACTGGAGCTCCTCAGGGCTGCGTTCTCTCCCCATTGCTCTTCTCCCTGTACACCAACGACTGCACCTCTAAAGACCCCTCTGTCAAGCTCCTGAAGTTTGCAGATGACACCACACTCATCGGCCTCATTCAGGACGGTGACGAGTCTGCTTACAGTCAGGAGGTTAAAGAACTGGCTGTCTGGTGCAGTCTCAACAACCTGGAGCTCAACACGCTCAAAACTGTGGAGATGACCGTGGACTTCAGGAGAAACCCCCCTGCACTACACTTGACAATAACTGTGGAACACACGCTATTTATTCACTCATACACTTATTTATCTAACACACATACTCAGTCTACATTTCAATTTGCACATAATATACCTGTACATACAACTGTCTATTGATATATACCTGTACATACAATTGTCGATTTGTATATTATTTTATTCCTTATTTTACTTGTTCTATTTTTTATTTATTTAATTTTTTTATTATCTGTTTTTTTGTTCTGTCACTGTCATTCTGTTATACTGTGGAAGCTTCTGTCATGAAAACAAATTCCTCGTATGTGTAAACATACCTGGCAATAAAGCTCATTCTGATTCTGATTCTGATTCTGAGAAAGAGTGTTTGGGAGTGATTTGGGCTCTGGAACATTTCAGACCTTACATCGAGGGCCTTCATGTAACCATTTATACTGACCACAACAGCCTGAGGTGGCTGATGAACTGCCCCAACCCCTCTGGACGACTGGTGAGATGATCCTTGCGTCTACAGGATTTTTACTTCAATATCGTCCACAGGCCAGGTGTTCAGAATAAAGTTCCAGACGCTTTATAATGCAGCCCACTGCCGCTTTATGAGGGCCCTATTGATATCCTTCCACCGCATGCTGTCATAGCTGGGTTGGATCTGCGCTGTCTCTGCGCTGTCTCTCCTCAGTCACGATCACAGACAGAGTGCAGTGGTTGGCGGTCTTCTTCGAAACCTTGAAGGGGGCGGCACAGACAAAGAACATGTCATTCATGATGGTTCAAATAGTCCCATGGTATTTCAGGGACCCTAAGGTAATCTGCAGTCTCCACCCAATGAAGCAGCTTAAGTTATATGTCCCAACAGTAATTCGACCCACTGTACTTAAATATTATCACGACCATCCTACAGCTGGCCACCTGGGTGTGACAAAAACGCTGGCCAGGATGAGGCAAAGGTTTTTTTGGCCCAAAATGGCAACAGATGTGAAAAGATATGTTATATTGTGTCCTGTGTGCCAGTTGGTGAAGCCGAGCCAAAGAAAACCGGCAGGCCTGATGGTTCTGTTAAAACCAATGAAACCCTGGGAATATACAGGAGGGGATTTTGTGGGTCCCCTTCCCTGTATGCAGAGTGGCAACGAATATCTAATCATCTTTGTTGACTACTTTTCAAAATAGGTGGAAGTGAGTGCAGTGCGGCACAACGTTTGTGACAGACAGTTACACGAGTTCCATGGGGAATAAAGCGCTAGTTGTGAAATGTCAATCGCCTTCGTGAAGTCTGTCTGGTATCAGTAAGTGAGCTATCCCTATTTGTTCTGTACACAATGCATTACAATAGGTTTAAATCTGAACATTATTTGTGTACACACATGCTCTGTGTTAAGCAATACATAAGGCAGTGGTTCTCAAACCTTTTACAGTGCCATACCCCCTGGGGTATTTAACATTCTTCTGCATACCCCACTCTTCCACTTACACCACAGTCACATCTTTTCCATTAAGGGACAATATTTACCCCCTTAAATTGATTTACAGGTGCATATTTGACCTTTATAGAGGCAAAGTTTTTCTAGCCTTATTAATTGAATGTCATGTTTTATGTCATTCTTAAAATTCCATTAAAGGGAGTTAACTAGTTAACTGAGGTTCGGGAGCTGGGCCACACCTCACTCAGCCACCATCTCACTTCCCAAAACTTACTTATATCAGGCCGACCCTTCAGCACGGTTCATCTCGTTCTCTCGAATCCACCTTTCCCTTCCCTTTCTCATCCATTAACCATCCTTAACATCCCTCTCTTCCCTTCTAGGTTGAATCGCTCGGCCACACATAAACGAGACAATACCCTCGTCCTAAGTCTCTCCGGGCCACCAACATCGGACGTCCAGATCAACCTGTTATCATCCCTTCCCCTTTTCCCATCCTTCCCCTCCCCATTCTTCCCTACATTTATACAATAAAGATTACTTCCCTACATTCACAATGTGGTGTGGTCCTTGCTAGTGAATTGTATTATTAATATATTAAATTAAGTAATAAATGATGGCAAAACTAAGTGATACTTGTAGATGCTAAACTAAAACTGCCAGTAGGTGGCAGCAAATCACTGTCTTAATGAGCGAAACATTACCAAAGAGTATAGAAGCCCAAGAGGCGAAACTCTGTAGTGATAAAGGCAACAGTCTATAGATGGCACTGCGGAGGCGTTGCCGCCATTTTGGACTGAAAACTACTGAAAGTCGCTAGAAGATGCGAGAGAGCAAGTGGGCGAAACGCAAGCATTCTACTCCTTTCTTATGTCTTACAATCTCTTTTAGATTTTTTTTCTCTCTCACACAAACACACAATTGCTGCTGATAGTTTTGATCTTTTACTACCACTTCCACTTTATTCCTCTATTACTATGTACAGTTAATGTTAAATGTATGCACTTGATACAGTACAGAAATATTATCTGTCTTATAATCTCTTCTCTAACACAATTGCTGCTGATGTATTTGATCTCTATTGCTTATTTGATTTTGATCTATTACTATTTTCAGATAACTGTGTGCACTTGATACATGACAGAAATGACAGAAACCTCACAATAGTTGGTGGAGTCCTTGATACAATGTTTGCAAGTTGTTCATATTTTGTGATATTTGAACAGTTTTTTATAAAAGTTATGAATGTGTATCATTTATTTTAATTTATTTTTTATTTAAAAATCAACATTGTGAATAAATATAGGCTGCCTCTATTAAATCACTACCAAACATAACATTTGGTAATTTCACGACCATAAGTTTTTAATTTAACAAGGAAAATGTACGATAGAACATAGATATTGGTAAGTAAAGGGTTTGCAGTAATTTTATCTTTTTACTTGGCAAACAGTAAGCAGTATGAAACAGTCTAGTGAATTGGTGGAGGGGACCTATCTATGTTCTTTATATTTAAGTATGATACAAATATATATGATCTGCAAGGGGGAATGGCAGAGGATCCCCAAATCCAGGTGTGAAGAACTTGTTGCATCTTTCCCAAAAAGACTTATGGCTGTATTAGATCAAAAGGGTGTTTCTACTAAATACTGAGCAAAGGGTCTGAATACTTAGGACCATGTGATATTTCAGTTTTTTTTTTTTAATAAATCTGCAAAAATGTCAACAATTCTGTGTTTTTCTGTCAATATGGGGTGCTGTGTGTACATTAATGAGGAAAAAAAATTAACTTAAATGATTTTAGCAAATGGCTGCAATATAACAAAGAGTGAAAAATTTAAGGGGGTCTGAATACTTTCCGTACCCACTGTATATATATATATATATATACACTTTAAATGTGTTATTGTAAGTTGGTCAAGCGCCACTGGCTCCTATTAGTCTACGGCGTTTTTGTGTAGTTTTCAGTCCAAAATGGCGGCGGCACAGTCACGTCATGGGTACAACTGTTGCTATGGAGCGTTCTATTGAGTTTCACCTCTTGGGCTTCTATACTCTTTGATTACGCCAGTCATTCATTCACAGTTGAGCAACTGGCTGTAGTTATGAATGGGTTATTAATCACTGACTCTGAATCATTTAAAGCTGCAAATTCGTTCACTAACCAAACACTGCTGTATGTTGCCTGAAGATGCACGCCAGTTCTGTTGCCGATTTCGTTGGAACTATTATTGTTTTGTTGCAAATTATAACAAACAATATTGACAATACTGTGTTTAAAATGTATGTCACGTAATATTCTATATTATTTTTTTGAACTGTTGTATAAAATCAATGTCACATTTGCAATCATTTGGAAATTCAGAGAAAATTGCATGCTTGCTCATATTTTAAATATTAAAAACAAGAACTCGCACAGGGTATGTTTCTGTTAAATCAATCTCTATGTACAGTCTGTTCTTCATGCTATTAAGTGCTAAAAAACCTACTTTAAAGATACATTGAATGGTAGTGCTATTTGCTAAAGCAGCATACTCTGCAACCATCCTAACATATGCATGCTGTGTGTGTGCATGTAGTCAGATTTGACTGCAAAAGATGAGGTAATTTGATTGGATGTTATATATTTGATGGTTTATGGCACTCCCATTTTCCTGTTTCTACACTATCCTCCCAAGACCCGAGCTTTGGTTTGGCTTGCATTTTAGATTTCTTCTAGCTATTTGGGGTTAGGAGGAACCAATAAATATAATAACCAGATATTATCTTTGAACATTAAGCTCTTTTTGAAAAAAATTATGTCCACATCTGTATCCCCAGAAAACAATCAAGACACCATTGTGTAACAAAGTGCAAATCTCTTTTATTTACAGCCTGAGTGAGCACTGTGCCTGAACATTTTTCATTGTTACCATTGCATATATAACTGTTTCAACTTCTGAACATGGATATGGAAAAACAAAATTTATACGAAACAAGATATCATATCCAAAAAACTATTTGCTTATGTTTTGTTTTTGCTTTTTTGTAACACTCCAAACTAGGAATGTCCACCTTCTTCTTGTAGCCAATCAAATGAGCCTCTCGCTGACTCTCCATTTACTCTTATCTGATTGGTTCAATAAACACATCATATGCCAAGACATTAATCTTCATTTAGTTCAGGATCGTTCTTGCTGCCGGAATGGGACTTTTAACGTACACATACAGATTGAATCATGATTTTACTATAAATCCAAAGACAATGGTTACTATTGTTAAACCATGGTAACCACAAATTAACCATGGTTTTTGCTACACTAGCCATAGTTTAACCATGGAATTTGTAGTAAAAATAAATACAAATGGTAATTCATTTGCCAAAAAAACAAACAAAAAAAACATGGTTACTGTACTTTTACTATAATAAAAGCATGGTTAATTTTTGTAAGGGAAAAACATGACTCGTGTTCAGTATTAGGATTTTTCTATACAGATATTGTGGTGATGTACTAATTTTGACATGTAGGCAATTTAGAAAGTGTTTTGTTAAATCTTGAGTATTAAAATCATGTGGGTGGAAATTAATGGCGCAGACATGCGGTTTCATTTACTACACATAGCCAGCTAATTACTTTGTAAAAGTAACTTTTTCAATTACTTTATTATTTTAAATATGGTAACTTGTAATCTGTAACCTATTACATTTCCAAAGTAACCTTCCCAACACTGGGTATACCACTGTTATACTAACGTTTTACAAAATAACCAATGCATTTCAACAACAACAAAAAAAAGTTTATTTTGTGGAAAACACAGTGATCAAAATTAGAGAACAGTAACCACTGTAGCACGAAATAGGATTACGACTAAAATTTTGGAGGTTTACAGCTGTCAGAATTAGTAGGAATTGTAGAGGCCCTTGCTTTGAATGACTTCAGCACATCTGGGGCATTTTCCAGAGATTTTCAATTGGGTTTAGATCAGGACTCTGGACCAGCCATTTCATTATTTCAATGTTCTTTGCTTCAAAGTTTTACCTGTTTTGCAGTGTGGCAGGGACATTGTCATGCATGAAAAGCTGATTGGGAGATGCTTGCAGGGAAGGAACTGCATGTTGCTGAAGGGGGTTCTGATAAACATTTGCATTCACCCTTCCATGTAGCTCTATAAGAGGCCCAACTATGGCTGCAGAAATCATCCCCAAACCATGACACTTCCTCCTCCACATTTCACTGACTTCTTTACACACCATTGGTTCAGTCTTTCCCCAGTTTGATAACTAACATAATGTTTCTCATTAGACCCAAATAAATTAAACTTGCTTTCGTCACGGAAGTGAACTTTGGACCAGTTCTCCTCTCTCCACACAACATGCTCCTCAGCAAAGGTGAGTCTAGCCTTTTGATTAATTCTGCTGATGAGAGGCTTGGTCACTGCAGAGTGCGCTTTCAGTCTGACTTCTCTTAAACAACCTGAGACAGATCTTTACCCTGTTCAGCACTGACCTGCGAGCAATTCCAGCTGCAGTGTTGAATCAATTCCCCATTGAGAATCTCCGCATTATTCTGTCCTCTTGTGCATTTGTCTTATGTGGATGACCAGACTTTTTGGGGGACTTGAATGAATTATTGTCATTGTAAAGCTGCAATATTCTAGAAACCACAGATTTGGAATGATCAATTTCTCTTGCAATGGCTAAAAGGTTCATCCCTTTTGCCTTCATCTGAACCGCCTCCTTCAGTGCAGCCCGCCATCTTGCAATCTCAGTGAAAATTAGAGGAATGCTGCCAGTTAAATAGGGTTTGTCAGGAAAATAGCACCAGGTGCAAGATTAACACCAATAACTTGGAGGTATCTGTAAGTGTTCTCTTATTTTAAGAGTTCTTTTTCAAATATCTCATTTAAGTTTTTTATACTGTGCTTCAGAATACAATTAATTTATGAAATATACTTAAAAAACTGCTCTTTGACTCCTTGTTCTCTAATTTTGATCTTGTATACAGTATACAGTTGGGCAGTAGGGTTAATCTATAATATAACTCTATACAGTTGCAATCAAAATTATTCAGCTATGTCATAATTATTCAACCCATATTCGACATTACTGATTTTAAGTCACTTATTTGTATGGTGGGAAACAAAATTGTCTTAAAACACATTCAAGTCTTTAGAAACTCTATTAAAAAACAGAATTAGCTTGAGCTGTTACACATACATACTTCCCTTTCATGGGAAGTTTGAACTGCGTCATCTAGGGGTCGCTATGGGGAACGTCGTGACCCGTGTCTGAAGCATACATTGAAAAAACACCAACTAGTTGGCCGGCGACAGCCATGACGTCACTACCAGTGCGACTATAGTATAAATAGGCGCCGGGAGCACACATCATTCTCTTCTTCATCTTCATTGACTGTTTTGTTTGAAGAGTGCATTTCTGTGGAAGAGCAATCTCTATTTATCTCATTATGGCGAGCACTAGCAAAGTATTTAAGGATGTGTGCATCCGTGTTGATGTTGTTTAACATCTGATGACACACACGATCTATGCGTTATTCGTTTGGGCAAAGAGCACACGCGCGATGTCTCCGAGGGGGCAATCGGCATGCATTGCGAGCGTTTTTTCCAAGGGAAAAAGCTCTGCTCTCGTTTGTCTCTTTTTTCGAGGAAAGAGGGGCAGCCATCTGCTTCCCGCGATTCAGGACCCACCGCTGCTGAGGCACGGAAGGGAATGAGCTCGTGGGGATCGCAGGTTGATCTGGCCGATGAGTTTGAAGGGGGGTTTCCCTTTCGCGATCGTCGGCTGTGCACGAGAGTGAGCCGCTGGAGGATGATGTTATTTCATTAACATTGTCTGATTCAGGGGCCATTGCTCTGCTGGGATCAGCCCAGCAAAAGCAGGAAATAGCTGAGGAGGGCAAAGAAGCTGAGGCTGAGCCTTCCCAATCCTCCTGCCCTGCGTATGATGAGCTTTTGGAAATTATGGATCGCGCCACGGCGAGGCTTTACTTGCCGTGAAGTGGGTGAAGAAAGTGATGTCGCGAAATATCTCGATGAATGTTATTTTTTTGGCCATAAATCCTCCAGCTCAGGTGAGCCTTCCTTTCTTCCTGTTTTTCATATAAAGATTGAGAAGGAATGGAAGAGGCCGTTTTTTCCTCACGCATCCATCGATTCCAGCATACAAGTTATGCCAACATCGAGGCGATGTGCAAAAGCGGTTATGAGAAGATGCCCCTATAGAGAGATGCTGGCCAGCTATCTCTCTATGGGTGAGACATCCTCTAAGACTCCCCTCCTTGACATCTAGCTCGGATGCCAGGGCATACGCAGCAATAGCAGCAGGTCGGGCTGTCGCTTCATTGTACACGATGGTGATGCTCCAAGCATATCAGGCTGACCGGCTGAAAGACCGGGATAGAAGTCCAGGTCTGAGACCGAACAACCCAGGGGTCCTAGCCCGTCTCAGTTTGATGAGACTGGTGGTTGTGTGTATAACCCTTCTGCTAGTTTCTTTGTAGTGTTTCCCGGGACCTGTGTGTTTCTGTCCCTTTCTAGGGTAGGTCCTCGATGGGCACCCCCTCTGCTGGGTTCAGAAACCGGGTGCTCGACTTGCCGTGTTTATTTCACTCGTCGATATATGCCCAGAAGGTAAGAAAAGCTGGGTTTTGGCTTCATACTTCCTGGATCATGCGGCCATAACACAGGCTTCTGCGGGAGCCTTCGTGATCATTAGGCCCCCGGTGCGTCACTGCAAAAATTTCCTGGACGTCCGGGCTGGGGTTACGCTTTCATGCTACCCTGACTGGTCTACCATAACTGGGTATCCCCTGAGGGGTTTCCCGATCACCAGGATATCCCCTCTTGCTGAGGCATAGAGCGGGAGGCATAGGTGGCATTACGAGAACCTTCCTGTGTAAATGCTGTCTCGGGCAGTGCTGCTCCCCTCACCTTTGAGGGTTGTATTTGAGCTTGCCTCTCCCATTTGGCCCAGTACTTCCGGGTATCTGTAAACAGATGCAGTCCGAATCCGGTCCGTGGCCTTCCGTCTGATTGCCACCAGAGGTCGCCCTTCCATTATATTGACTTTCACACCACACAGGCTGTTACACGTCATCCTGGACTACATTTCCCATGTTACATTGCACTGATTGGACTCACCTGCAGTCAATCACACACACACTATATTACACCCACTCAGATCCTTCTCAAACTGCCGATTATTGTTCTGCGATTATCACTCTCTTAGTGATAGCTGCTTTACGGAGCCATATCGTATTTTCATAGTCTAGTCTAGTCTTGTTATTACCTGTTTCCTGATTCCTGCCTGTGTACATCGGATTATCTATTGTTTTACCTTTCAGACTCAGTTTACCCCTGCCTGGACTATTGTTGCGTACCTGGATTATCTCTCTTTGCCTTGCCCTGTTAGATATTGTTCGCCAGAGTCTGATCACGTCTGTCTTTGGACTACTCTTGTGTTTTGCCCGTGCCGTACCTGTTTGCTGGTGTTTTGACCCTGCCTGTGTTATTGACCATGTCTCTGTCTAATAAAGCTTGCAAATGGATCTGCACATCTCTCATCTCGTTCGCCCGGTTACGGCTCTAGAGAAGAAATAGTTTTATTACTTTAGGAAGTCTAAGGCTACATAAAGATTTCCAATACATTAAATTTCGTAGAGACACAGCTGGAAGATTTATTCCTTAGCTTAAAATGTGTTGCACCAATATCAGAAAATGTTTGATCAGAGCAACTGAGAAAAACCTGCAATGTACTGCCAATGACTTGGAAGATGACCTGATGAAAGGAGGAAAAACACTTCAATGCAGACCATATGAAGAACACTAGGCAAGTATGGCCTTCATGTTGGGGCAACTTGCCGAATGCCAGTCTTGACTAAAAAGAACATAAAAGGCCGACTTGAACATGCTAAAATTCATTTGGATAGATCTGTGGAGTTCTGGAAAAATGTTGTATGGAGTGATGTGACCAAACTGGAATTTTTTGGAACCATGGATCAGTGGTATGTCTGGTGCAAAAAAGGCAAAGCTTATAAGCAGAAGAACACCATGTCCATGGTCATGGCTATGGGTCTATTTTACTGTTGTTTGGAAGTCATGACTGTATGAAGGACATCATGGATTCTGTGAAGTATCAGGCCATTTTGGCAGGAATTGTGATGCCTTTGCATTAATTGCATTAAAAATGTTAACGCATAATTTTTTTCCCATAACTAATTAATTAGATTAATGCACAGCCATAGTTCTTAGTGAAGATGTACAAGATGCACACTCCTATGGAAAGTAGCAACACTCCAGAATTTTCTACACAGGGTTTCTTACCATGGATACGGAGTTAACTTACTTTTTCCAACTTGTCCTGTCACTGATAATTCAATGCCTTTAATACAAATGTGAAAAATATGCATGATATTATAGTCAAATTGTGTTTGCCTATAATTGTGACTTAAGATCAGACCACATTTTTATGAGTAATCAATGCAGAAATCTAGATATTAAATCCAAAAAGGGTTCACAAACTAATTCTTTCCACTGAGCAAGAGGACATGGTACTTTATTATATTGTTTAACATCATTTAAAAGAGAAACTATCAAATGTAGCTAAAACAAGTCACATCTTGCTAAAGTATGGAAAACCAGGCAGTGGAATTAAAGTAAAATTGATTTTTATCTCCTGTTATTTTGGCAGTCACATTGACTGTTATAAAACAGTGAACAAGTTCTGACAAAATACAAACTATTTTACATACAAACCAGTTACCAACAAAAATAAGGTATTACTGTAGTATTTATAGAGTTCAGAGTTATCTTGCACAAATATGTAGTTTAACAACTAAAAGGCTAAAATTAACTTTTTTAATCTGAAAGAGAAAGGCATTTATTGTCATTAAAAATAAAGGAAGTTTTTGAAGTGTAAATAAAGTGCCTCATAAGTATTTAATAAAATGTTTATCATGTTGTGTTAGGGGTAAATATAGTGAGGGCTTTATTGTCTCAGTATAAGGCAGCATCCATTTAATAACTTAAGGCCTACATTATTATAGCACACTGTTTTATAATGTACTATACTACAATGGATCGCATATACCTACTCTTCACACTTATTGCAAAGAAAGTACTATTTTTACAAAGTGTAAAAAGAATTGAGAAGAAATGTGTGACACGACCAAAAAATGAAGCAGACATGCAAGCAATCATTGATTGCTTTGAAAGCAAGACTGAATTCCCAATGTGTGGGGGTGCCCTCAACGTCACACACATCCCCATTATTGCACCTTCGGCACGGACTACCACAACTGTAAAAGTTGGTACAGTGAGCTGCTTCAAGGTCTTGTAGACTTAATTACAAGTTCCTTGACTTCTATGTTGGCTGGCCGGGGAAATGTCACATTGCTTTAGTGTTCTCACCTCTCCCAAAAGCTTGAGAATGTCACTGATATACCTGTTTTGATTGTGGCCGACTCTGCATTCAATCTAATCAAGAATATTTAAAGCACTTCCCTGAAGGCACAGCAGCTGCTTGCTTTAATAAGCACCCGAGTCGGGCACGCATCCATGTGGAGCATGTATTTGGATGCCTTAAGGGCAAATGGCAGACTCTGATGAAAAGGAATGACTCAAGGACAAGCAAAATAAAATACATTGTCACAGCATGTACTTTGCTACACAACTTCTGTGAGAACTTCAATCTACAATTCATCAATGCCCCACTACACTTAGAGAGTTGTGAAATACCTGAGCAGCCACAGAAACAGATCAGAGATGGCATTCAAACTCTACTCCATGAAGTTACATCCACAAGGCATTAGAGGTTTTTATTAGTCAGTTGTCATATGGACACTGACAAGAAATCCAGCACAACAAAATGCCAAAGTGACCAAAACAATTTAGGAATACCCTCCTGACAACATTCACCAAGTTCTGAAGACAAAACCTCTAATAGAACAGTTCCATCAAGTTCTTTCAGGAATAGAAAACAAATTACTTAGATTGTACCTTTATTAAAGTAACTTTTACTGTACAAGTTGTACTACAAAAACGTCACAATGAAAAGAGTACTGTCACAGTGTGCCAAAGACGAGAACTAGAAGAGATGCAGGTAACGTAAACTTCACTTTTATTAAGTCAACACACACTCATATCAACAGAAGTATCTCCGTGGAAGCAACTGAGGTGAATGTGGCAGAGAGTGCATGAGAACAGTCTTATCTGAAACACCCGGTTTCCAGTTCACAATCCTTTGAGCACACGAAGATCTTGGTGATAGGCAGAGCACAGGTAAGTTTCAGTCTTTTAGCAGAGCCGAAGAGAAAGATTTTGAAGGAGTAACCTTGAGATCTTCTTTTATGTTCGACATAAGACAGCAACTTATACAGGTTTGGAACGACATGAGGGTGAGTAAATGATGACATAATTTTCATTTTTGGGTGAACTATCCCTTTAACAAGGAAAACCATACACTTTATGGAAGAGACTGGGGATGAGAGTGCTGCATTGGGCCAGGCACAGGTGTGGCATTTGGAGCAGGGGGGCCAAACTGAACCTCAGAAGGATCAAGATAACTAGGGTACAGGCCATAATTGAATGCTGTGGTGGGAGGAAAGGCCATTGGCCTAAGGCACTGAAATAACTGCATAATCAATACTCTGTTCTCTCTTGCACGCTGCTCATCAGCCTCCATCCTTCTCATTTTGAAATCAAGGCAATGCCTCTCAAAATCCATCCGGTTCCTCTCAGCTTCCTTCTACCATTCCAATCTGTCAATCTCGTACTTCACATAGTCACCACATGAAGCAGGTTCATGCTTGAAAATGCGGTCAATGCCCTTTCACAGCTTTGTGTTTTCTTCACTTTACATTTATGCCCTCCTGTCATGAAAACAATATAATTGGCAGACAGGGATACACATCTGAATCTTTGAGAAGAGTGACTTATTAAAGGAATTTCATTTATATTTATATATATACATACAGTATATTAGTGCTGTCAAACGATTAATCATGATTTATATTATATATAAGTTTATGATTAATCGATTCATCGTGATTTATATATTATATATAAATCTATGTAAATATTTTCAAAATGTATACTGTATGTGTGTATTTATATATACGTAATAAATATACACAGTACACACACATATATTATGTAAATAAAAACTTGTATTTTGGATATGATTAATCGCGATTAATAGTTTGACAGCACTAATGTGTATATATGTATAATATATATATATGTGTATATGCCCAGGTCTGTTATCCATATGATCCTCATTCAGTCCCCAAAATCTTCCTCAACTTTTTACTTACAACTATTCGATAAATCTGTTCCCAAATAGTGTGGTTATGCACTATGGTCTCAAACAGTTTCTGAAACCGACATTCTCCCCAAATTGAAATTAAACACACATGAGGAATATATACTTCCTCCGTGTATGAGGAAGAGTGGAGAAAAATAGAATCAGAGTTGTGAAAGGACTATTATATTTTTGTGTTTACTTGTGTCCGGTGATATACATCAATGCCACAGTCCCACCACGAGAGATAATCAACAGCGAAGCCTTGGCGATACAAAGTTTTACTTGGATGTGCTGAGTGCGGGTGGCAAGGAGGATCAACGATCTGGGATTACAGCGGAATGGAGTTATATTGCCGAAAATTGGGAGAATTTAACTTCTCTCTATGGGGATACTAGAGACGTGCTGCGTCAGGAGGTGATTGATGGTTTTGTCAGATCTGAGGCCTGCTCCAGGTTGGTAGATTTAAAGCCAAGCCTGGATTATGCAAAGCCTCCGTGGCGTGAGCGGACAATGTTTAAGCAACTGGATGAACCGGTAAGCTCAATTTCGGGAGGATGCTGTTTGTGGTATTGACTTCAGGAAGACCTCAAAGGGTCTACTTATCGCTCATTTAAATGTTAGGAGATTACTTCCCAAAGATCTCTGAGATAAGACTGTTATGTTCTGAGCTTAAGTTGTCAGTACTTGGGTGTAGTGAAACATGGTTGGACAGTTCGATTTTGGATTCTGAAATTGGAATTGCAAATTACAGTTTGATAAGAAGAGATTGAAATCGTAAAGGTGGCGGTGTATGTGTATCAGATCTGACTTGACATACAATGTTAGAAATGATTTGGACAGTGCTTCTATTGAGGCCGTGTGGATGAACGTTTTATTACCAAAGAGCAAGCCCCTTTTAATTGGGTCACTGTATCGTCCTCCTGACCAGAGTGATTTTTATGAGTTGCTGGAAGGGGTCTTAAATGATTGTCTGAAACACCATGATTTATAAGTTATAATTTGTGGGGATTTAAACACAGATATGTTGAAAAGTGACTCTGTAATGTACAAGTCTTTTAAAAATATTTTTGATTTTTTTTTGCTTTGAAACTAATTATTAAGGTGCCAACTAGAATTACGCCAAAGACTCAGTCCGTTATTGATGTAATATTGGTATCTGACTCAACAAAGATAGGCTGCAGTGGTGTTATTGATTGTTGTATGAGTGATCATTGTTTAATATATTTATATAGAAAAGTGCAGACGACAAAATGTAATGGTCATAATACTGTATCTGTGAGATCGATGAAAAATTATAGTCCTGAGTTATTTTGTGATGAATTGGGAAAAGTTGATTGGTCATATGTACTGGGCTGTAAAGATGTTGATAAAGCTTGGGTGTTTTAAGGAATTTTTTAGTAAGGTGTTAGATAGGGTAGCTCCATATAAGAAAGTAAGAGTTAAACAGCAATCAGAACCTTGGATTAATGATGATATATTACGGCGGCTCAAATTAAGGAATGATTGTTTTAAAAAGTTTAAGAATTATTTGGAAAGTAGTTTTGAGCTTTATAAATTAAGAAGAAATTAGGTTAGGGATATGATAAGAGAAGCAAAAATAAATTATTTTAAAGATAAGATAAATGAAAAAAAACAAAAGTGCTAAAAAAGTGCTAAAGAATTTAGCTTATTCAAATGCTGTAAGTGTGAAGTCCTCAAAAATTCATCTAAAGGTGGAGTTTCTTAATTTCTAATCCAAAGGAGGTTGCTGAAACTTTTAATCATTATTTCATATCGTTAGCTAATAAATTATATAATCAACTTCCAGGGTGGCGTGATATTTATAATGAAAAGCAAGTGCAATCCTTTTATGGGCATTGAATTATTCAAGATTTAAGTTGAGACCAGTTGCTGAAAGTGACGTTTTAAATGTATAAATTAAATAAAAATAAATAAGGCTCCTGGGATTGATAATATTCCTGCTAAATTTTTTAGGGACTCCTAAAAAAAGGAGTGAATGCTCCTTATGTATCATATATTTTACATTTATCAATTGAACGAGGAAAAATACCAAGGGAGTTTAAAAGTGCTAGAGTTATACCATTATACAAAAAGGGTTGTTAGTTAAATATGGCTAATTATAGGCCTGTTTCTGTATTGGGTGTCTAAGATAATGGAAAGAATTATCTATGACCAGATTGAAAAATATATTAGTAAAACCAATATTTTGCATGATTTACAGTCTGGGTTTTGGCCTTTACATTCAACTGATACTTCTATATTATATATGACAGACAAAATCAGGAAAGCAGTTGGCAATGGCAAATTTTGTGGGATGGTTATGTTGGACCTTCAGAAGGCATTTGACACCGTAGACCACACAATTTTATTGTACAAGTTAAAGGCAGTTGGGTTTGATGAGAAATGTCTTAGGTGGGTTCAGTCCTACCTTGATGATATAAGCCAGAGGGTTGACATTAAGGGTATATTTTCTAGTCCTTTATTTATTAATTGTGGAGTTCCTCAAGGGAGTATTTTAGGTCCCTTGTTTTTTCTTTTATATATAAATGACCTTAAAGGGATAGTTCACCCAAAAAAGAAAATTTGATGTTTATCTGCTTACCCCCAGGGCATCCAAGATGTAGGTGACTTTGTTTCTTCAGTAGAACACAAACGAAGATTTTTAACACAAACCGTTGCAGTCTTATAATGGAGGTGAATGGAATCATGGCTTTGAGAGTAAAAAAAACAAACAAATTAAACCCTGCGGCTCGTGACAATACATTGATGTGTAAAGACACAAAATGATTGGTCTGTGCAAGAAACTGAACAGTATTTATATAGTTTTTTACCTCTGATTCACGCAATGTCCGAACTGTCCTGAGCGCGTCCTCCTGAGCGCATTCTCAACAGCAGGCGCGTGAGGCGTCCTCTTCTTCTTGCTTTATGGTGGATCGCAGACTTATAAGTGCATTACCGCAACCTATCTCTCAAGTGGACCATTGACATTCCTAATTGAGATAGAGTGTCAATGGTCCATTTGAGAGATAGGTGGTGGTAATGCACTTATAAGACACCCATATTGATCTGTTTACATACAGACAACGGGAATTATTATATTTTTTAAATTCCTAAAACTAATAAAAACAAGCAAATCAGGTTTAACCATTACCTTGTTCACAAATTCTGTGCCTTGGTCTGTTAATAGCCTTTTTTGGGGCACCAAATTTGTAAAATAGCTTAATAATACAGCCTGTGACCTCCTCTGCGCTTTTAGTTTTTACTGGGAAAGCCTCACACCACTTTGTAAAGTAATCAATAATTACGCAGATGTACTGGTAACCATTCTTGGTTTGTGTGAGCTTTCCCACTAAATCCATACCAATAATGTCCCATGGCTCAACCACCTGAGGAAAAAAGTTACATGTTCAATGTTGTTGCTATCATAAGTACAAAAAAAATCAACCATCTCATTTATAGGAACTTACTTCAATAGGTGTATAATCAGCTTGGTTCTTAATTTGAACTTGCTTTGACTGGCAGGCAGCACAGTGCCTGCCCTAAAAAGAGTCATTTAGTAGTAGTAGATTGTATATGTACATGAAAAAGTTCATTTCTACTTACAAGATTTCTAATATCAACAAACATGGAAGGCCAGTAAAATCTATTACTGATGGCATCCGTTGTTTTGACGATACCACAGTGGGCACCGATTGGACTGGTGTGGAATTCTCTGAAAACCTGTTTGGCCTCCTCTCTGCAGCATATCACCTTGGCTAACCCACCATCTCCCCGTCTTCTTATATAATACAAAACTTCATCTAAAGGCAGTAATTAAAATCCAGTATCTTTACACACCAGAAGACTCATCCAACCAAGGTCTACATAAAGCCAAATATGCCACACTCACCCTTCATCATGAATTTCTTTGCCTTTCTCAAGAGCACATATTTGTTTGTTTTTTGTGAAGTCATCAGGGACTGTCCCAGACTTTTTTAAATCACACAAGTGGAAAGTTTTTCTATCCATTTTTGGAATCCGGCAACCAAAATGTTTGGTTGATGGTCATGGCCTATTCATCAGAGGCAGTTATTTATAACTATTGAATATAATTCTTTAACTCAACACCACAGCTCATTTATGTTGCTTAATAAATTGGAATCATGTTGCTCATTAATTAAAATGTTAATTACTTTTTTGAATGTTTAATTATATGTTACCCTCAGGTGTGCAGGGATGATGGACAAGGAACAGATTGCCAAACACAGTATTATAATATTTGTGTTTTTTTTTCTTTGGTTTGGACTGTTGTTGTTCTAATCATTGCTATAACCACCTTTCACATTTTTGTATTTTCTAATACTTGTGTACATGTTTGTAAATTTGTGTAAACATACAAAAACATGAATTGGGGACATGTGCCAGCAGTTTCTTGCGAAATCTGTATTTAAACAAAAGTTAGATACAGCTGAGTTTTAATTTGTCATTTATGTTTCTATAATTTATTTTGTAATATCTTGTGTTTGTGCATCCAGAGAGAACATGCATTCTGTTAACGCCTCCAAATGTGTAATGCATTGCTGCTGTGCGTGTGTGTGTGTGTGTGTGTGTGTTTAAGTACTAGAAGCACAGCCTTTTATAGGCAATACATTTAAAATGACCTATTTTTTTTTTTGGTCTCTCTTCTCTTATATTGCCTTTTAGCTTTCAGGACAACACTCATAAACAACATCTCTCAGCTGCTAATTATTATTTTTATTTTTAATTGTTGCAAGGCTCTTGACAAAAAACAAAACAAAAAAAGCACAAACAAAACGAAAAAAGGCAACACAAAACAACACTAACACAGAGAACATGAAAACATCTTTATTTGAACATGCATCTAACGACATTTGAGTTTAATTGCAGTCATTGAAAGTTATGAAAAGTTGTTTAATGTGTACAAAAAGTACACATTAAAACTGATTTCTGTGTATGTGCCTTATTCAAGCAGTTAGTGACTAAACTGAGATTTGAATTGCATACAAGTACAGACACATTTCATAAACACAATTTTTTTTAAATTCTGTGTTTAGTGTGAGATCCCGAACCCGAGACTCCAAATACTGTAATAGAAATGTATACATATTTGGTGAGCTCAGAACCAGTAGATATTTTTCCTCCTTTTCATTGATATAAGCCCGACACGCGGGTTACATTTACTTCAAATTTAATTTGAGAGATGTATTATTTTTCCTATTTATGCCCAAAATAGGACAGAGTGGGCATTAAGCCCTAAACACATGTTTCATTCATACTGCCCTCATGCGGAAACTCCACATATGCATCACAGAAGTAACAGAGCTCATGACGCTCCAGGAAATCCATAATATGGATAAAGGAATCCAGCTATCTCTGTGACTGAATAAACAGAAGATAGAAACACTGTAACTGGTTAAACATAGACAATAAACCCACGACTGCGACAATATATTCAAGAACAATGTGTTCTTCAAGCCATCCTGGGTATTTTCATAATAATAAAGTACATTTATAATGCAATGCTTATCAACATAGCCTTTATTACAGTATAGAATATATTTTCTGCCTCATTCTGTGATAAGAAGCCACATCAGATCAGAAAATTAAGTTATTTCAAGCTCTTGACTAAATGTTCTCTTTCATTGGACATCAGGTTTATAAACGCTTCTCATTAAGTTTGGGAAGATGTTTGGCGTGTTACTTTTTTCAGCAGCTCAAACTCACAGCGCCTGCAGAGATGAGCAGCATTTACTATTGATGCTGCGTGATATACAGCACCAACAGATGGCGGTAATGCACTGTTTTAGTAGCCTATGTGATCTTGTAAGAAGACGCTGCTCTGTTCAGTCAATTGCGGGTTCACAAAATAGAATCTATTGTCACGCTACATCGCTATTTGCTAAAAAAAAGTAGCTAGCTACATTGTTTTAAAAGTAGCTGAGGTATTGTAAAGCTACTGAAAAATTTAGCTACGTTAGTAGAGTCGCTACTTGTAGCTAGCTACCCCCAACACTGCATATTTGTGATCTCAAACATATTCTCAAAACTATCGTTTTCAATTACTTCAAAAATCAATATTTTGATCGCTGGCAGCTTATTCACCACATCCAGCATCAATTGACAGTGACACTTATATTTCATTGCATACAATAATTCCTCTGCAGTAAAGCCATTCAAGCCAGTTAAATTTTTGCTGATGATATTCTTTTGTTTTATGCCTGCGGTACTTATGAGTGAAACGTCACGTCATCGATGTCTATCAAACAGGGCCACCTTGAGGACTAAAGGCGAAATGCATTTGAATCATCAGATATTTAATTGTTGTTGCGCAGGAATATAATTACAGTCATTGCCAAATGTTTTGGCAGTGACATAAATTGTGTTTTGCAAAGTTTGCTGCTTCAGTATTTGAGGATTATTTTTCCACACGTTTCTATGGTTTACTGAAAAACAATGATAAGCATAACATATGTTTTAAAGGCTTTTATTGGCAAATAAAAAATATAATGAGTCAATATTTACAGTGTTGACCCTTGTTCTTCATAACCGCTACAATTCACTCTGGCATGCTGGATATTAGCTTCTGGGCCAAATCCTGACTGACGGCGATCAATTCTTGCCTTATTAGTTCTCGGAGTTGATCACAATTGAGATCCGGGGAGTTGCCTGGCCACGGATCCAAAATTTCAATGTAATGATTTTGAGACACTTCTTTATCAGTCCTGCTTTGTGACATGGTGCTCCATCATGCTGGAAAATGCACGGATCACCAAATTGCTCATGGATCGTTGGAAGAAGTCGCTCTTGCAGGACGTTATGATACCATTCTATATTCATGGCAGAGTTTTAGGGCAGAATTATGAGAGAGTCCACTCCCTTGGTTGAAGGATGCTTCACTGTTTGCACAACACAGGACTCATGGTAGCGTTCACCTTTTCTTCTCAGAACAATCGATTTTCCAGATGTCCTAAACAGTCGGAAGGGAGCGTCATAAGAGAAAATAACTTTGCACCAGTTTTCTGCTGTCTAATCCTTGTACTTTCTGCAGAATTTCAGTCTGTCCTTGATGTTTTTCTTGGAGAGAAGTGGCTTTTTTGCTGCCCTTCTTTACACCAGACCGTTGTCCAAAAGTCTTGGCCTCACTGTGCGTGCAGATGCTCTCACACCAACCTGCTGCCATTCCTGAGCAAGCTCTGCACTGCTGGTGACACGATCCCATAGCTGACTCCTCAGGAGGAGACTGTCCTGGCACTTGTTGGACACTCTGGGACGTCCTGAAGACTTCTTCACTGCAGTCGAACCTCTCTCCTTGAAGTTCTTGATGATCTGGTAAATGGTTCTTTCAGCTGCAATATTCTTTGTAGCAATTTCCTTGCACGTGGGGCCATTTTGATGCAAAGCGATGATGGCTGCACGTGTTTCTTTGGAGGTAACCATTGCTAACAAGAACACAATGGTTGGAAGTGCTTCTTCCCTCCTTTTATAGCAATCAGTCTGCTCTTACAGTCTAATTAGTATGATAGTGATTTCACTTGACTAGTACTCATTCCCACTTTCAGATGTGCTGTTGATATGATTAGTCAATTAATGTTAGCTGGTCATTTTGTGTCATGATCAAAAAACAGTGAAATTTGTTTATTTTTTTTTGGTGAAAAGTTCATTTTTTGGCCAATGAAGCTTTTAGCAATTATTTAAAATGCATCTGATCACTCTACACAATAATCTAGAAACAATGTGAATGAACACCACAACAGCTTAAGCAACAAACCTTGCAAAACACAAAATTTGTCAGTGCCAAAAGTGGCCATGACTGTACACTATTACATACCTCGCTATCGCTAGCGATCCTATACACTTTTTTAATACAAAAAATTTATCAGAAATTTACATTTTATATATATTTTTTGTTATATTGTTTATAATGAATACATTGAGGAATACTAACAATGTTGATGTCTTACTTTAAAAAAATGAATGAGAGGGTAGTGAATGCTAAAAACCAGAGGTATGCATTTAAGTGTTAAATGTTTGACACAAATCCAAAATATTTAGTGCTTTTAGAGCATATTCTTTTAAATCAGTGTGAAAAATATTTTTTTCAATCCACCCTGAGATTTTAAAAAGGGTTAAATATTTCTGGTAAAATAAAATAAATGTGACTATTTCACTGGAACCGACAATCACAAGTTAAGGTAACATTAGAGTGAAACTGCAATTAAGTCATGCGTAAGTAAACTTTCCACAATACTTTTTTTTTTTTTACCATATAGCTTTGGCATGCAACTTGTATAGAGCACATCTAAGCAGCAATCAAAGTGAACACATGACAATTTATTTTCAGCCAAGGAGCTGTGTTTCTCAGCTGCCAGACCTGTACTGTCATAAACTTGTCAACGCCCACTTTGGTGTATTTGGGGTTTAAAAGGCAGCTCTGCGCACCATTTAACTCACTTTTCCCAGCAGAGCCACGGGAAGCTGATTAACAATCACTTGAAATCTCCAGCCTCTGATCTCTTTCAGTCATTGTTCAAAATGAGCAAGATTGTTGTTTTTACCGGAGAGAGCTTCAAGGGCAGAACAGCTGAATTCAAGAACAATGTCCGTGACTTAGAAGAAAGGGGCTTCAACAATGTCATCTCATCTCTCAAAGTCATTGGCGCACCATGGGTAGCATATGATGACCAGAATTTTGCTGGAAAGCAACGGGTGTTTCAAGAAGGGGAGTATGCTACTCTTGATGACAAAGGAAGGTTTTCTTCCCTCAAGATGATCATAGATGACCTGAACAACCCTGAAATCCAGCTGTTTGAGCATGTGCACTATCAAGGAAGAAGTGTGACCCTATACAAAGAAACCAATCTTCACGACATTGATTTCAGTGACATCGCTTCTTCCCATAAAGTGAAAGGTGGTGTCTGGGTACTCTATGAGCACGTCAATCGTCAGGGTTCCCAGCTTATTTCTTTCCCTGGGGAAGAAATTCCCAGCTATTTCCCGCTCTCCTTCAACGATGTGGCCAGCCATGTGCGTCCCTTGCTGCCAAAGCCATAGACAGCATAATTCAAAGTACACTTTCTGCAGCTGAATATGAACTGGAACCCTTTTGGAAAGAACGAGGCAGGTGGTGGGGAAAGACTGATCTTGACAAGAAACAATGACTGTGACTCCAATAAGTCCAAGAAACTTCATGCAATTCAACTCAACCTTATCAATTACAGATATCTGTCTGAAGACATACAGTGTCTGACAATTTGGCAAATATTCTATAACAATGGTGAAATTTTTTTTATTGAAAAATTTAAGTTGCTTTGGCTTTTCATCTATAGTGATCAGTATCAGTAAATATATGCAATAAAGTACAGCTTTGGAATTGTATCACCCCTGTTTGACTAGAGTGAAATTTTAAAAAGGATTCTGTTTTAATATTATGCTGAGCAAGAAACAACAAATGCTGTTTTAGTCTGTCAACTCAGAAAATAAAGAGTCTTAAATATAACGTGCCGTTTCTTGAATTCAGTTATATTTTATTTTCTCTCTATTACATATTTTAACAATGTCAAAAAGCATTTCTAAAACGTAAGAGGTCTATCATTAATGATTTCACCAAAAACAGCTGCAAATTGGAGGTTCATTTTACACCTAAGAAAATTGATCACAAAATATACTTTTAACCTAAAAAATTTACTCAACTTAACCTAGTGAATAGGCCAGTATAGACTGTTGAAACTGAGACACATTAGTAAACTGCGTGTATATTTTCTGAATACAACATGTAGACATGAAATTGAATAAATATAAGAGGATCAACTGAAAATCACAATCCATTTACATTAATGTATTCAGCAGATGCTTTTATCTAAAGCAGTTTATGTTGCATGGAAGATATGCATTTTATCAGTTCATTCATTACCTAGGAATTGAATCCAATGACCTTGATGGTGCTCATGCCATGCTCCACATTTGAGCTACAAGAAATTTGACTTCATGCTATATTGTACATCTGATCTCACATACAGTTGGTGAAAAGGGATAGTTCTCCCATAAATTAAAATTTTAAGGACAGCTGTAGGTAGCTTGATGCAGATACTGCAGAAAATTAATTGCTTTTCTGTACTTAATGTTGAAAAGAAAGTAGGCACTCATAGTAAGACTGATTGACTGGATTGATACATAATTTAGCATAAAGCCATACAGTTATTTCAAAGTCATAAAATAAATACTTTTAGAGCTGCTCAGTGAACCTAGGATCAACTGAAAATCACAATCCATTTACATTAATGTATTCAGCAGATGCTTTTATCTAAAGCAGTTTATGTTGCATGGAAGATATGCATTTTATCAGTTCATTCATTACCTAGGAATTGAATCCAATGACCTTGATGGTGCTCATGCCATGCTCCACATTTGAGCTACAAGAAATTTGACTTCATGCTATATTGTACATCTGATCTCACATACAGTTGGTGAAAAGGGATAGTTCTCCCATAAATTAAAATTTTAAGGACAGCTGTAGGTAGCTTGATGCAGATACTGCAGAAAATTAATTGCTTTTCTGTACTTAATGTTGAAAAGAAAGTAGGCACTCATAGTAAGACTGATTGACTGGATTGATACATAATTTAGCATAAAGCCTAATTACAGTTATTTCAAAGTCATAAAATAAATACTTTTAGAGCTGCTCAGTGAACCCGGGGAGATTTTCAGAGAACTAAAGAAAGTAAAGGCCTACTGGATGATCTGAGGAGAGGAAAAAGATAAAAGCAGGCTTTGAGTTGAATTAATCGAAAAATAGTTCGAATTTAAGTATATTAGACTGTTTAACAATTTATGTAACATAGATGGGTAATGATTTAACAAATGCAAATTACAACAAATAATTCATAAAAATAGAGCGTTACATTGACTAAGAGTGAACATAAGTAAATCTGACTTTAATAATAATTGTTTGTCATTTAACAGTCTCCATTTCATCCTAGAAAGTTCATTAGATATGATAGCATTGCAACAAAAACAATCGTAGTCAATACCAGTGGTTTCCAACCTGGGGGTTACGGCCCCCACTAGGGGCCATTAAAGATTCACAAGGGGTCGCCGAGCTCACCCTAGTTTGAGGGCTACAGATAGGGATGAATTGGTTAGTCTGACAATAAACCACAACAAATTCCCAATGGTTAGTATTGCTATTTAATATTTTAATTATCATTAAAACTGTATTTGATTACCATTTGAAAAACTCACGGTAAATGCATTAAGCCAACATTAAGCAAATTTAGCAACAGTCTCACGCAGGCACAGCATGCAGTGTAGGTTTTTGTGTAAAAAGGTATTACAGAGAGAAATTATATTAAATGAATTGAAATTAAATTGAATTAAAATTAAATTGAATTAAAGTTTCAATGTATTAAATTAATGTTACTCTAAAGGGAATGTTTCTTCAATGGCATTTTACCTCCATACACATGCAGTGTTGATAAGCGCAGCACTGTTTTGTGTACAGTGGTTACTGGTAAACGGCTCTATTTCTGCTGTTCCATAAGCACCACATACTGGCAGAAAGGGGATTTACATTCAGCCCATCTGCTGTTTTTGTTCAAAGCAATGCAAAAATTGGACCGTTGTAAATTTTAACTGGTTGATGGAAAATAAGCTAATGCACATTCTAAAAATCTAAACAATTCAGATAACAAGGTATGTAGAATTATTAACAGAGCAGATACAATACCTATAATCAGTCATCATTTTGACTCGTATCCCTTTCTTAAAGATGGTTTAAAGTCTGAAATGTGAGGTCTATAATTTTATAAAACTTTTTTTGTCTTTGTTTGAGGAACTGAAATACACAATGATAACGAACTAAAAGACTAACAGGTGTGATAATTAAAGGGATCATATGATGGGATTTCAAGTTTTCCTTTCTCTTTGGAGTGTTACAAGCTGTCTGTGAATAGATAAGATCCCTAAAGTTGCAAAGACAAAAGTCTCAAACCCAAAGTGATATTCTTTATAAAAGTTAAGACTCGTCCACGCCCTCCTAAAATGCCTCGTTTAAACATGCCCCCACATGTCTATGTCACTGTGTGGGAAGATTTGCATAACGTCGCCCAAATGTTCACGCAAAGAAAGAAGGCGTCTTGCTGTAGTATTGTTGCCGCTGCTGCCATGTCGTGGAGACGCTGTGTGTTTCGTTGTGAGGACACGACTAATAATCAGTGGTTAAGTTGTATTTACAACACTGTTCCAGAACAGTTTAACCCATATATTCGTGTGTGCAACACATTTTACGGAAAATGAGGATTGTTTCCTGGGAGAGTAGCCTACAATGCCAGTTTTCTGACAAATAATGCTGACTCACAGACTGTAAGTACGTTTTCATATTTAAAGGATTTGCCACTGATGATTCAAATGCGAGTTTTGAGCAGTGTTTCTCTGATCACAAATGCAGACATGTTTTTTTGTTTTTGCGGCGCAATGCAACGCAACATGTAAAAAGACAGTATAAGTCATTATAATCAGTAATTATGTCCCCACTGGATGCAACAAATGCCTAGTTTATAATGGGTTTTATTGGTTTTGTCTCGTCGTACCGGGACACGGCATCACAGTATGGTAAGGGGCGTAACATTTCCGTCACACGCTTGAGGTATTCGGCCAATCACAACGCACTAGATAGCTGGCCAATCAGAGCACACCTTGCTTTTCAGAACAATGGGCTTTTCAAAAATCGACGCGTTTCAGAAAGGCGGGGCATAGAGGAGAAACAATAATGTACAGTATGTGGAAAATAATGTGTTTTTTGAACCTTAAACCACATAAACACATTTCATTACACCAAATACACAAAATAATGTTCTTTTTTAGCAACGTCATATGACCCCTTTAAATGAAAATCCATGGTAACTAAAGACTGGCATGAAAATGGCGGGAAACAAACTAAAAGTCCATGAAAATGAAAGCAAACACAGACAGAATGTGACAATACTAAAGCACATGAAAATAAAATAAATTTCAACAGTGTGTTGTCCAAAAGTAGATTTGTTAATGTAACTTTAATGTGTACATTACTGTACATTAATGTAGAGGTCTGCGTGGGACTATATTTTTAGTCCCGCTCCCGCAAGGTTATATACCACACCCACCCGCTCCCGCTATATATTCACTCTTTGTTCACCCGCTGTCTGCTTAGAATAATTTTCTTCCCGACCCGACCGTTCCCGCTAAATTAAGATCTCGTTTCCAGAATCTCACATTTAAATTTCCGCTACTGAAAGAAAGAGATAGGCTAACAAATAAAAGTGTAGTCTGCACAAAATTGTATGTTATTTTATTCGTCTTGCCAAGAGTCTTTAATAAAGAGAATTTATTGACTTTGACTTGAATTTATATGAATTATCACATATAAACAATATAGAGTATAAGACACAAAATTCGTTTAATATTTCTATGCAACACAGTAGGAAAAAAAGTGTCAGAGAAAATAAAAATGTTGTAAAAAATTGTTTAACATTTACAACACAAAAGGAAAAAGTGTCGCAGAGAGAAAATAAAAATAAAAATGTAGGCTGTACAAAAATAATTTACAAAATTACAAAAATAATTAGTTTGACATTTTTCTGTTAACACCGTAGGAAAAGTTTTGCAGAGAAAAATAAATAAATAAAACATCTGTCATTTAAAATTATAGGCTAAGCAAAATATAAACAAAACAGAGTTAAACAACCTTCAAGCAGGGTTTCTGCAGGATTTGTAAGCTCAAATTTAAGACTTTGTCACCTAGATACCTGATTGGGCAGATAGCTGGTCAACTGATCAAAAAATAGGCACATGCATTTTACTATGGCACAGTAATATAGTAATAATTTACTATAGCTACTAATAGTTTTACTGTTGATTTCCTCTTTTCCTGATCATTTGGAATGAGGATAAAAAGACAACAAAAAAACCCAGGCAAATAAGTTCAAACATGCACTCCATATATTTTTTTTCCTGAATATTACTGATGAACTGATCAAAAACTAGGCTACTGTCCACATGTGTTTTAGTACAATATAGTATTGTAATATAGTAATAATTTAGTACTTTCTCCTGTTTTATTGTTGGTTTCCTCTTTTCTGATCATTTGGAATGAGGATAAAAAGACAAAAAAACAAAACATGCAAATAAGTTCAAACATCAATTCAATATCTACTATTTCCTGAATATTATGAAATTCAAGATGGCCACCCCTGATGACGTCATAATATGCAGATTAGATTAGTATATTTACACCCCACATAAACTTTCGTTCATGCCCAACATTTTTTTAATTTACATTAGATCTCCATCTTTAAGCCCTTTCAAGCCACAAGCTTTTGAAATCTTGATGTCAAAATCTAGCATTTTTTCCAAAAAACCCTGGCGCCTAAAGTGTTAAGACCTGCACAAATAAAATTAATACCATATGAGTGGGGTAGGGCAATGTCTATAGTACCATATTAAACTGTAAAAAGCATAATTTACAGTTCAGATACAAGTTTTCACAAAAAGAAAAAGTTTTATAAAATGATAAACTTTACATTTCAGACTTTAAACCATTTTTAAGAAAATGGATGAGTCAAAATTAATTACTATATTAATTTAAACAATTATAAACAATAAATTATTATATTATAAATAACAAATTAGGGGTGTGTGATATGGACAAAAAAATGATATCTCGATAATTTACAGGGATTTTATCGATAATTATAATTAGACAATATTTTGCTGAATGTGTTATTGTGCTGATATCTTATCTCTAATTGTGCTGACAGCTGACTCCTGATTTTTTTTATATTCTTCATATTCTGTGTGGTCAGTTCACAGCAGTGATAGAAATTAATAATTTCCAACCAGTTTTATGGGCATTTTTATCTTTAAGCCATTTTTTCTAAAAGTGTGCGCCATCTTTTGAGTCAAATTGTTGCGTTTGGGCTGTTACCAAGCAAATGAAATCAGTATCAACAAAATTGATCTTTGCAATGCAGAGGAAACACAGAAGCTGCATTAGAAGTGGCATTTAGATGCATTTACACACTGTTTTATGCAGCTCTGAGGGACATGGAATAATCTAACCTGCAGTTACAAATGCATAAATAATGTTTTGATATTTTAAACATAAAACATTGAAAACTGATGTTTGAAATTATTTAAAAAAATGAAAAGGTACCTTAAATGTGAAATTAAAACTGCCAGTAGGTGGCAGCAAGTCACTGTTAAGTGAGTCATTGCAATTGAACCGAATCCTTTAAACGGTTAATTCATTCAGGAACGAAACACCGTTATATATACAAAATATCAATGCTGTAATAAATGATATGTATTACTATGATATACAGTGAACTTTTCATGTCAGCAGACAATATTCCATACAAAATATCCCCGCAAAATAACTGCGTCACTGAGATTTTTGGTGGCGTAAACAATTTATTCTGAAGCAATATTTTCATCAGTGTTCTATCAGCTTTTACATACTTAAATCTGCATATTTACCTTTACAAAGGCCTATTTTTAACCTTTTTAGATGTATGCATCATCTTACATGTCAAATTATTACAATTTATCAATAAATTCAATATACACTATAGGGCTGCTACCAGTCAGATTAAATAATTTACACTGCAAATAACAATAATTACAACTGCAATAAATAATGTTATGAGATTAATGTTTTAAATGCATTTATGAATATACAAATAAGAAATGTTGAGGGGAAAAATGCATACTTTTCAACAAACTTCTCAACTAAACTACCAGTAAGTGAAGGTAAGTCACTAAATGAGTGAGTATTGAGTCATTCATTCAACTGATTGAGTGTTTTATCATGCTGCTATCTTAAGGACTTTCGTGGACAGCTGACTCCTAAAGTTTCTGATATTCTTCATATTCTGTGTGGTAGTCAGATAAGTTTAAATAGATTTTTACCTTTTATGGGCATTTGTACCTTTATAAAGCCATTTTTTCTATAAGTTCTATAAGATAATTTTTGAGTCAAATTCTTACATTTAATCAGTCAGTTTGAATAATAAGACATTTGGGCTGTTAGCAAGCAAATGAAATCAGTATCAACAAAATTCATCTTTGCAATCCAGACATAAGCTGCACCTGAAG
>NW_015506307.1:405748-417443 GCF_001515645.1 Sinocyclocheilus grahami | reverse complement strand
TAAGTCTCTTAATAAAACTTCTAGTTTATCGAACTGTTGTAAAAAAATCAATATCACATTTGTATATAGTAATTTTTGGAGAAAAGAAGGCACTCTTCCGTGTGAACTTGATTATAAATATACACATTTTCTGCCCCCATGTCTTGAATTTGTGATCATTCTGAATGTATTTTAATAGACTGAATCATGCATAATTGCACTAGACTTCACGTAATGCGTGCACTCTGTAGGTGTTTTGAATGTTTTTTTGCGTCGTGAGAATATTGAGCAAAATAGCTCACTTGTCATGGTGTTATTTAACTATATCATGTTATGAATAAACTAAACATTTAGAATTTTTACCTCAGTGTGTTTCTTCTGATTTTATGTGTCACGCTCATTTGTTCTGAAGTCTCGAGACAAACAGAGTGAGCCTCAGCGCGAGCTTGTATTCTGTATTCTGCTAACTTACTGCAATTCTCTATGATGACGCAGTAACTTGCCGTAGGGAAGAAAACATCTTCGGTCTGTCCAATGATTGTAAAGTCATTAGGTCCGTCAGACTTAAGATATTTTAGCGGTAATGAGACCAAAAATAATTAAGCCATCGAATCTGAATTTAAGACATTTTAAGACCTTATATTAGGAAAACGTTATTTAAGACATTAAGACTTTTTTAGGACCTGCGGACCCCCTGATTTAAGACCTCTTGAAATCATAATTAAGACTTTCTTGTACAATTTAAGACTTTTTAAGGCCTTAAATTTGATACAACTAAATTTAAGACTTTTTAAGACCAGCGGAAACCCTGTTCAAGGACAGCGCATCCACACTTTGCTCCATCCTTATTCTGCTCTGTCACTCATCGACAGCCTGCCTGTTCTGTCTGAGGGTCATATATTTACCACCGGTACAGCCTGCGCTGAGCATCGTTATGCACATACTGCGCACAGACCCCACAAATAAAACGTGTGACGCAGAAAGCATGCGTGCAGCACGTGCATAACGAGTGCAGGCTGTACCGGTGGTCAATAAGAATAAAGCACAAATATGCTGTTCTGAATGGACATCAGGAACGGGATATTGTTAGACCACTCACTCCCATTCAAATTACACCAGTGTTACCGACCGCTGGCTCGTTTTATTCGGGAATTTAATCTCGGGGCACAAAAAATCTGGTCGGCTGGAGAGCCATGGGAATGCAGACCTCTACATTAATGCACTTAAACTACATTTTTCTTCTAAACATTAATACACTTGCTTATATAGTAAACTTCAGTACAACCTGATTAAAAGCTTGTCTGCAATACATTTGGTGTTGGTCAGTACATGATAAAGAATTATTTCCTGACAGTAAAATTTCCTAGTTTCCAAGAGTCTGAAATGTAAAACATTGTGTTGCATTTATATAAAAATATAACAAAATGTATTTAGTAGAATTAAAGATTATCAAATGTTTGTAGATGATGATTAGAGTACATGTTGTATAATATGCTTTAAATTGCATGTTTATTACAACTGTGCACTTCACAATGAATATCTGTAAAGTCCAATATTTTTTTGAAAAATGATTGTACTAAATCAGGCAAAACATTTTTTATAGTGTTGTTTCTGTTATGTTCTGGTTTAGATTTCCCTGTGTTTCGGTCTCATGATTTAGTTCCTCATTAGTTTCCATGATTTTTAATTAATTAGCTCCACGCCTGTTTCAGTTCTCCCTAATTATGTTTCTAGTTTTTGAGTCCTGTGTTCTCTTCTGTTCCTTTGTCTGTTCTTATTTGTGTCTACATGTTGTGCTACCCCAGCTCCTGGATTCCTTGTATTCTCTGTAGATTGTAATTAAAGACTGTTTACTGTATTTCTCCTGCGTTGTGTGCCTTGTTTAGCACAGTACCATGACAGAAGAGCAGACCAAAAAAATGGAGTGGGCAGCGAGATTCATCGCCGTGGCTGGGGAAAGGCACAATTTTTTTCTTTTACTTTTTGTTTTGCCAGTCTCGCTGCCCAAAGCCCCTCTGATGACGAGACCTTGAAGTCTCTGTTCTGGATCGGGGCAAATTTCCATCACCCCATTGACCTCTGGAGAGTGTCAGCCCCTGATCCACAACACAGCATGACCCAGAGCCTTGCCAAACAGCACGGAGAACTTGCCAGAGCCCACCACAGCCGCAGAGCCCGAGCCCGCCACGATAAAAGAGCCAGCGCTGGAAAGAGCGACAGAGCCTAATATCGCCCCGGAACCAGAGCGCGAAAATGCGACTGACCAGGTGTGTGAGCCGGCAACACCATGTATCGCCGTGGGAGTCCTCGTGGAGATTGCGGGCTTGGAGGGAAGCCCCGTCCACACTCCCGACGCTGAGCTGCAACTGGCCTCTGGGAGCAATTATGAGGAACTAATGGACTGTTTAAAAGAGGACTTAAATTGACTGGGTCGGGGAGGTAATTCCCCATGTTCCTATGTCCCCCGAGTCTCCGTTGGTTCCGTCCAGCTCTCCTGTGTCTCCTAAGCTCCCTGTGACTCTTAAGCTCCCAGCCTAGCTCTCCCACCTCCTCTTATGCCAGCCAGTTCCTCAGCCCTGTCTCCACTGGTTTCTGCCAGTCCCTCAGCTCACCCTCAGTCAGCGCTATTTGGGCGCTCTGATCCACCTCGGGATTTCCAGTCTCCAGCTCCGCCTAGACGTGAGGATCCCCTGTCTCTGCCTCCGAGACCCGGACTCCACCTCGGTCCTCCGACCCATCGGCTCCACCTTGGCTCACTGCTCCCTCGTCTCCACCGTGGCTCGTCATCCCACTTGCTCCACCGGGCCTTGGTCAGTTGTCGACCATCATTTGCCTCGGGATTCCACTCCTCTGGCTTCGCCTCACCCCTCCATCCATCTGGCTCCTCCTTCCCTCCAGTTCCACCTTGGTCCTCTGTCGCTCAGGCTCCACCGTGGTCTTCCGGATCCCCGCCTCCGGCTCGGTTGAAAATCATTCAAACAAATTCATTTAAAATAATTTTTTCAGACTACTTATTAAAAAGATAGTTTAATTAAAATACACTTTAAATAAAAATTTACGGGCCTTGGTCAGTTGTCGACCATCATTTGCCTCGGGATTCCACTCCTCTGGCTTCGCCTCACCCCTCCATCCATCTGGCTCCTCCTTCCCTCCAGTTCCACCTTGGTCCTCTGTCGCTCAGGCTCCACCGTGGTCTTCCATATCCCCGCCTCCGGCTCGGTTGAAAATCATTCAAACAAATTCATTTAAAATAATTTTTTCAGACTACTTATTAAAAAGATAGTTTAATTAAAATACACTTTAAATAAAAATTTTATACTAAATTACTAAACTATTATTAGAAGTAATGTAATTACAAATGTAATTATATAATAGTGATAATATAACTGACATTAAATTTTAGTTCACATTAATTGCTTGTCATTCGGCAATGCACTTTAACCATATAGACAACAGAAGCAATTATGAAAATACATATAAAGATATATTGAAGCCTCACTTAAGTGGGTCAAAAAACACTTAAGTTCAACTATTTGATATAAAATTTAATAATAAAAAAAGTAAACCATAATAAATTTGAAATCAATTACAAACTACATGCATTTAGGCTTTCGAAAACATTAAAATAATACACTTAAGTGTGAATTAAATGTAAAGTATATTTACACAAGTAGCCTAAACTTTTATAAAGTCAGTCAAATTTATTTCTAAAGCACATTTAAAACAACAAAAGTTGACCAAAGTGCTGTATATCCAGAATCATAAAATAAAAACAACAAAAAGACAAAACACACAGCTCAGACTGAATTAAATACCAATGAAAAAAAAAATGTTTTAAGACTAGATTTAAAAGCAGACAATGTTGGGGCCAGCCTCACTGACAGTGGTAAATTATTCCAGAGTTTGGGGGCAGCAACTGCAAAGGCCCGATCTCCCCTATGGTTCAATCTTGCTTTAGGGACAGCCAAAAGCATATAGTCTGCAGACTTAAGGGACCTCGATGAAATGATCTTGGATGAGTTGAGAACTGCTCTAGGAAAAACCAATTTGCTTGCTGGGAGACGGGACTCTTGACTGAATTGATCCTGAGCCCCAAGCATTCCAAGTGACTGAGGAGCAAAGCTTGTGCTCTGCTTTAGTTTGAGGCTGAGCAGTCATTGATGGTGGCTTGGCAGGCTGCTGAGTAAATGAGGTCCTCTGGCAATTTGAAGCAGCAGCTGAACTAGACCGATTCAGCAGGAAGCAGTGCATGGCTTGCGACGACTTCTGGGCCGCGGTAAAGCGCTTGACGAAGCCGCCCACCGCAGGGCCAAACAGGCCTGTGAGGAATACTGGGGAGTTAAAGGGGTCATATGATGTGACTAAAAAGAACATTATTTGGTGTAATGAAGTGTTTATGCGGTTTAAGGATAAAAAAAACACAAAAACATGAAAACCCATTATAAAATTATAAAAAAAATTAAATAAATAAACCTTACAGTCTGTGTAAGAACAGCTGGCATTGTAGTCTACTCTACCAGGATCAGGAAACAGTCCTCCATAAAATGTGCTGCACACATCGGAATATTTGGGTTGAAGTGTTCTGGAACAGTGTTGTAAATACAACTTAACCACTGATTTCTAGTCGTGTCCATTTTTGGAAGGCCAAACAAAGTAGTTTCGCTTTCACAACAAAACACACAGCGTCACACACGGTGGCCTAGAGTGAGACTAGGCCGGAGGGCTAGAGTGAGCAGAGGTGGCGGGCTTGAGAACGGCGCGGCCGGCAGATTCGCCGAAGGAGGCTTGCGGCAACCACATGGGACGACCCCGGGCTGGACTCTGCTTTGTCCACGGTGAAAGCCGATCCGGTGATCCACAGCGCAAAGTTGTTGTATTTCCTCAGCAACCAGCACGGCTCAGCTCCAAACATGACAAAGCAGATATTGATCTCTTTTGGAACACAGCGCCTTCACGACATGGCGGCGGCAACAATACTACAGCGAGAACAAAAGTTATGCCGTCTTTCTTTGCATGAACATTTGGGCAGCGTTATGCAAATCTTCCCATATAGTGACATAGATATGTGGGGGCATGTTAGAATGAGCCGTTTTATGTAGGCGTGGCTGACTCTTAACTTTTATAAAGAATATCTCTTTGGATTTGAGACTTTAGTCTTTGCAACTTTACAGATCTTCTTTATGCACCAAGAGCTTGTAACACTCCAAAGAGAAAGGAAAAATTGAAATCGCATAATATGACCCCTTTAAGGAAGGCTATCTTGTCAGCGTCCTTGATCTCAGATAACTTTACCCAGAGGTGGTTCTCAAGAGCCACCAGATTGGCCATTGCTCGACCGATTGCTTGGGTCGTTGACTAAGTAGCACACACAGAGCAGATAGGTTGCGCTGCACAACTTCTTAGCCCTTTAACGCGTACGATCACACCGGAATGATCAGTCTAGGCTGGTCCCTGAAGCGTACAATCACACCGGTGTGATTAGAACGTTCAGTGCATCACGTGATCAACTGCTGAATTAAAATCTGCTTTCGTGCTTTGGCCGTACGCGCTGAGCACTTGTCATGTTATCACAACTATTCAGTGTTTTCAACCATATAATGCTTATTTTACGTTTCAGACATTTAAATACACAGAAGTACTAAAAAAAAATTATAATTTAATTTATAGTTTGTAAAATACACGCTGATGTCTGTGGAAGCAGCAATAATAAGCCTTACAAATATAATCTGACGACATGTTTTATTTATATCATACAGATTCTGTAGGTAACTATAAAGTTTAATCTGCTCTTCTCTCAGTTTACCGGAGACTTACTTTAATGTGTTTTGGGAGGAGAGGATGAATTTAGTATGTGTTGTAAACCCTACAGCTCGGATTCAGCGCGAACTAACATGGCGGCGCCCATCACCCAGTATAGATCAACTAACACGGTCATTATAAAAGTGTTTAAACTACCAAATACATTTACTTGCACATTTTCAGAATTGGAATATCAGATATTTCATAATATAGTGAGCATGTTTGTGAATATTAATAATAAAACAGGAAAGACTAAATAAAAGCGATCCATGTGTCATACAGCGCAATTGTGGCTGCGTTATGTCACATGACAAGCATGACGCGTCGCCATGGAAACAATAAGGCGATACATTCTAAAATAATGGTCGCCTAAAAAGAAAAAAAACTCACCCTGTCTCACGTTTCACACACGAACGAAGGAGCGAGGAGACACAGAGTAAAGTAAATCAAAAGGGTTTATTAAACAAAGCCTGGGGATCACAGGACTCGACACATCAGGATGATTTTCAACGACTGACAAAGGACAAGAACTAGAACACACTTTAAATACACAGGAACTGATGAGGGGAAGACAAGGGACACATGGAACTCATAAGACAATCAACATAGGAAACACCTGGGAACAATGAATTCAAAACACAAGACAGAGAAACTGGATGACGGAGCACATAGGGAGCAAAGACACACAAAACCTGGCCCAGAGTCTGACACCCTGGGGGCTCAGCTAGTATATTTTAAACTCACGTTGTGAAAAGGTTAAAAGCAGAGGTATCTGGACAGACTCATCCATGGCGCAGAAGAATTTGGCCTAGGAAACCTGGAGGGCCACCATTGTATGGAGAGTGGAAGCAGCTTGACCAGCTGCAAAGTAAGCTCTGGCCACTATGGCCAATGTACTGTAGCTCTGCAGGGCTCAGAAGGGTGGACAGCCTTGCTGGTCCATCCCAGGGCTGTGAGATGCAAAGATGCATAGCAACTGCCTTTTTGATGGGAGGAACTTCTCACATCCCTTCTGCTTGGTGCCGTCACGGAAGTGAGAGCAGCCGAGACTGAAAACCTAGTAAGTTCGTTGTGAACTTCCAGGAAAGAACGGGCCAGTCTTTGATGGGTGGCTCGCTGGTTCATCCAGAGCTGACCACTCCATGCTGAAGTCCTTATTGTCATTGGTGAGGAAACGTTTACTAGCACATTTTCAGAATCGGAAAATGTTTGTTGCTTAGTGTTCAGACCAGGTCTGGCGTCACCTGGCTCACTATGCAGCAGGGGTAGTCCTTAATGGAGTTCACACAATCCTCCACGTTAGGAGCTGTCAATGACACAGTGTCATCTGCAAAATCCTCAAATAAAAAACAACAAAAACAAAAAGAGACCAAACGGCTCACACCTAGCTAGGGATGCTGGCCCTCATGAGAAAAGAGCACCAATGAATCCTCTTGCTGTGGGGAGAGTGAGAAATGTGGGATCTGAGCCGGCACGAGCTCATTCGGCCCCATCTGCTTTGCCCATAACTCCTGTTTTTTCCCTCAGAGGTTCCTGAGAGGGAAAAAAAATGGGAGCACAAGGACAAAGACAGCGATCTCAGTGTCAATGTCACATTTAGATAAGTGCTTCAGACACTGGTCACACCGAAGGCATTTCCCAGTCTTTCAATGTGAAAGAGAAAAAAACAAAGCTCTGTGCAGAGTGAGAATGAAATGGGAGGGAATTACAGTCTAAACATGTCTCTTTGACGTGATGAAGCTATTTCACAATGAAGCACTGTTCTAAAAGCTTTACATGTTACATGGCAGGTTAATTTTGTTCAACTCAAGCATTAATGTTTCTGTCTCACAACATTAGCCGACTCTGTTTTCACACTGACTGACTTTCTGCAGTTTCTGCCTGTTAATTTTGGCACCAAAAATGCCAAATGTGCTATGAATTTTGGAATGAATAAATGTCATTGAGAAATCCAATCTTTATATTAGAATATGTACAGTATATATTAATAACAAACATGTAAAACACACACTTCACAATTGGTTGATATTCTTGCGCTGTGTGCTAAATTCAAGTATTTACGCTTCTCTTTTCCTTGGAGATTCAGGCTCATTCAAAAGTATAAGTGGCTTTGCAGCAGGGAAAAAAACAGTTTTTGGAAATGATGCTATATTCCACATACTATCTGGAAAAATGCAGGTTATCACTTGTCTCTTGTTTTTGGCAACATTTTTATGTGTGTTCTGTTAGAACAAGGAATTAATTCATAAATTAGTAGTGTATTTAAAAACAAAGAAATTGCAGTGCTTTCCACAAAAATCCAGTGGATACTGTCACAATTTCTGTTAGTTTGGACTGTGCTTTTTCATCATTCCTGCCCTGAGCTTCTGCAGATCTGCCTTCACCATCGGCCTCACGGATGAAGACGCTCTCCCCTCCCAACACAGTGCCCAGTCAGTCACCACCCCGCTGCCAGGAGAGACAGCCTGAGGGGTATGTCTACCACAGACGTAGAGAGCGCATCAGCCGCAACATCAGAGCCATCGCCAGGAGGAGCGACCAAGCCTGACACCATCAGTAAGCCAGGGGGGACCCCATCTGAACAGGTGTGCGTGCCAACTGTCTCATCCATCGCCAAGGGAATACTCATGGAATTTGAGGGTATGGATGCGAGAGTGAGTGCGTGCTGGACATGGACATTATTTTTTAGTGTGGAAAGTTAGAGACTTTGCTTCCCCTAAGCCTGCCTGATTCTGTTCATTTTTCTGACTCACTGGTCCTGCCCAGCCTCTCTCTCCCACCTCCTTTCCAAATTGCCTTAAGAGACTTTTTATTTTTTGATTGGATTTTGTGCATTTCGTCTCCTCAGCCCTGTCCAGTCATCTTCTTCCCCCGTCAGTTCCTCTGTTTCACCTTCTCTCAGTGGTGGGGCTCCATCTCGGGCCTGCCGGGAGTCTTCATCTCCTGGACCTGAGGAGCCCGCCGCCCAGACTTCTGCACCTGCGCTCCTCCCACCCTTGATTCCAGCATGGACCATTGACCATTCGGCCTCTTTAGGCTCCCTCGGTTCATTCGGCTCTACCTGGGTTGGACTTCACCACGCCTCTGCTGTGGACTTGGGGCCATCTGCTACTCTCCAGCCCTCCACCCTTTTGGCTAGTTCCGCTCCGTCCTCCCTCAGGCTTCACCTCCTTCCTCAGTTGCTCCAACTCACTCTCTGGCCTCCGGATCCTAAGCTAAATCTCAGGCGATCGTCGCTGTGGCTGCCTGGATCCTCGGCATCGCTCCACCTCCTCGGCTTTCTGTCTGCACCATGGGCTCCACCTCCATCGCTGTTGTCACCTCCAGTTGTCCCCATGGTGGTGTGTTTTCCGATCACGCCTTGGCCCCTCCCTCCAGCGCCACCACCATGGAGCGCAGTCCTGGCTGTTGCCTGGGTTTTCATCTGCCCTCTCCTGCTCAAGGTCATCTCCTTCACCTCCCTGGATTTTGATTGTCGTCCTCTTCCCGGTTGTCCGTCCTCCTCCAGAACCTCCTCCTGCATCTCTCTGCCTGTGTGCCATCCCTTTGCCAGCCCCTTTCACCATCCCTTCGCCCTCTCCTCATCCTCCTCGCCACCTCATCCTTCACTCTATGACGCAAGGTCGCGCCTTCGTTCCTGCCCTAGTTTATTGGTTGTCATGGTTATTCATTTGATTTTTTTCAGGTGTGTCTTATCACATGTAAATTAGTTCAGTTACGCTTGTGTTTCCTTTGTTCAGTCTCATTAACGCTACCCTGTGTGTTGGATTAAAGACTTTATAAACCTTCATCTTCATCTTTGTGCATTTATTGACAGCGTAGCATGACAGATATTACTTGTTAGGCCTGGGCGATAAATCAATATATATATATATCGACGGTACACCTTCATCAATAACGATAGACAAAATGTTCTAGTACACCCCCAAAACAAAATCAAGACTTTGTAAAAGAGCATAATAGGACCCCTTTAAGACTTATTTAATCTGCATATAAAACATAAGAAAGGAGATATTATTTTGTGTCTGACTGTTAAAACAAACAAAAAATAATTGTTGTTGTCAGGGTCCTGCCCTGACAGTCATGTCTGTTCTGTCTTTGTTTAACGTGTCTTTGTTTGTCTTGTGTCTGAGCACATGGCTTTGTCTTTGTTTATGTTGGCCATGTGTTCCTCTCGTCCTGCCCCCTTGTTTCCCTTTACCACACCCCCTTGTTTAGTCCTAGTCTAGTCCTCGTTTACTTGATTGTGTCCAACTGTTCCTCATGTGTTCTGCTCCTTTATAGTGTGCCCCTACCCTCATGTCTCTGCTGGTTTGTTGCATTAGTTCCTTGTGTGTAAGAGAATGCCTTGACAGTCATCTAGATATTAGGTTTTCTTTGATTTTGTTATTTTGCTCTAGTCTAGTCCCTGCCTTTATTTTTGCTCTAGTTTTGTCAAGCCTCTAGTTTGGTTTCTTTCTTTATTTTGAATTTGTGTTTGCCCAGTTTTTATTTATGTTATCGATTCCTAGAATTTGCCTTTTGGTTAATTATTTAGTTTAATTTGCTCTCTAATTTGTTTTTCTTTGTTCTTTACTTTCTAGTCATAGTGTGCAGTCAGTGTCTTATTTTGCTGCTTGTTGTTCTCTCTTGTGGTCTTGTCTTGTGTGGGTGCTTTCACACCTGGCCCGTTGTTTCGGAACCTGGCGCGTTTTCCCCCCTTAGCTCGGTTCGTTTGGGCATATGTGAACACGGCAATTGCACTTGGATCCGTGCCAAAACAATCGGTCTGAGATCGCCTGAACGAGGTGGTCTCGGCTCGATTGAAAATGAACTCTGGAGTGGTTCAGTTGTAGTGAGAAAGCAATCCGATCTAACGAATCAGGCTATATCACAATGTATAATGGGTAATTACGTAAGTTCCGTGAAAAGCATTATCTTTGTTATTTTGCTAATACCTCAAAATGAACCTGTGAGTGAGCGCGTCTTCGCCATTCAAAATCAAAGTACACTTTTTCATTTTATAATGCCGTCTCATTGCTCTTCTACCAGGCACCAGGACAATGTATAATGGGTAATTACGTAAGTTCCGTGAAAAGCATTATCTTTGTTATTTTGCTAATACCTCAAAATGAACCTGTGAGTGAGCGCGTCTTCGCCATTCAAAATCAAAGTACACTTTTTCATTTTATAATGCCGTCTCATTGCTCTTCTTCCTAGTAGGTGCATTTTAAAACTATTTTCCCAATGAATCCTGGACTCCTGCTCAAAATGATAGATTAACATAATGACAGCTACAAAAAAACAACAACAATAAGCCCGCAAAGCTGTTGTCGTTCCATCCTGACGGATGACAGCCGTGACAGCTAAGTGAAATCCCGGAAAATAAACCGTGGAACTTTTGACCAGTGAGGGAACCGTTTACTCGCATTAACAAATTTGGTTCGTTTAGAAACTTTGCTATGTGAAAGTGAACCACACCAAGAATAAAATGCAACATTGTAATAATTTAAATCCCTGTTTCGGAACAAAGCAATCGATCTACAGGTGTGAAAGCACCGTGTCGTGTTTTGTCTTGTGTTTGCTCTTGTTCTGTGTCTTGATTTCCCCCCGGCTGCTGTTCTCAAGACCTGGCTATCTGACTGGACTGGTTTCACTACAGCTCAAAGTATCAAGCCCTTTTTTCTCAAGCTGCTGCCCGATCTCCACAGTGTTCTCATTGACTAGTGCTGCCCTATCTCCTTTGTTCTCCAGCAAAACTTTGTCCAGGTCTGACCTCAGCCTTCCTACTGTTCTCCAGCAGACTGCCCCTTCCTACGGTTTGGACTCTCCCATCAACCCTTGTTAATCCTTGTCTTGTCAATAAACCTCAGTAAACTGCTGTTACAAAACCTTGACAGTTGTTTGTTTTAATAAATTGGGCAAATTAAAAATACAG
>NW_015506307.1:400117-402800 GCF_001515645.1 Sinocyclocheilus grahami | reverse complement strand
ATAATGGGTAATTACGTAAGTTCCGTGAAAAGCATTATCTTTGTTATTTTGCTAATACCTCAAAATGAACCTGTGAGTGAGCGCGTCTTCGCCATTCAAAATCAAAGTACACTTTTTCATTTTATAATGCCGTCTCATTGCTCTTCTTCCTAGTAGGTGCATTTTAAAACTATTTTCCCAATGAATCCTGGACTCCTGCTCAAAATGATAGATTAACATAATGACAGCTACAAAAAAACAACAACAATAAGCCCGCAAAGCTGTTGTCGTTCCATCCTGACGGATGACAGCCGTGACAGCTAAGTGAAATCCCGGAAAATAAACCGTGGAACTTTTGACCAGTGAGGGAACCGTTTACTCGCATTAACAAATTTGGTTCGTTTAGAAACTTTGCCATGTGAAAGTGAACCACACCAAGAATAAAATGCAACATTGTAATAATTTAAATCCCTGTTTCGGAACAAAGCAATCGATCTACAGGTGTGAAAGCACCGTGTCGTGTTTTGTCTTGTGTTTGCTCTTGTTCTGTGTCTTGATTTCCCCCCGGCTGCTGTTCTCAAGACCTGGCTATCTGACTGGACTGGTTTCACTACAGCTCAAAGTATCAAGCCCTTTTTTCTCAAGCTGCTGCCCGATCTCCACAGTGTTCTCATTGACTAGTGCTGCCCTATCTCCTTTGTTCTCCAGCAAAACTTTGTCCAGGTCTGACCTCAGCCTTCCTACTGTTCTCCAGCAGACTGCCCCTTCCTACGGTTTGGACTCTCCCATCAACCCTTGTTAATCCTTGTCTTGTCAATAAACCTCAGTAAACTGCTGTTACAAAACCTTGACAGTTGTTTGTTTTAATAAATTGGGCAAATTAAAAATACAGCGATTAAATTTAAACTTTTTTCTCTCTCTATTGATCTGTTTAAAAAAAGGTTATAAAAAGCCAATTATCGAAACAGAACGATATGAAACATTTTATCAGTGATACATTTTTTTTAGCTATATCGCCCAGCCCTATTGTCACGAATCCGGCCCATGAACTTTCCATTTCATTGACTCTCGCACTACACACTGTTGCACATCACCTCGGACTACATTTCCCATCATGCATTACTGATTGCACTCAGCACGAATTGCACACACCTGTTTACACTGATTGCACCCAGCTGTTTCATATCACTCCCTCACTATATAACACTCACTCTTATCCCTTCCTCTGCCGAGTATTGTTCCGCATTTATCACTCCCCTAGCGATAGCGACTCTACAGAGCCCTCGTTTGTTGCCTTAGCCTTAGCCCTAGCCCTTGTCATTTTGCCTTAGCCTTAGCCTTAGCCTTAGCCTTAGCCTTAGCCTTAGCCTTAGCCTTCTCGGTTTCTGATCTTCGCCTGGTTCCCTGGATTCACCCCTTTTGTCTTGCCCCTTTTTTGATTCTGTCTGCCGATCGTCGACCTGCGCTAGCCCTAGGACTATTCTTGTGTTTTGCCCACCATATACCTGTCTGCCTCTATCTGACCCATGCCTGTTTTGACCACGTCTCTGTCTTCTCCACAATAAAGTTTGCACATGGATCCGCACGTCTCACGTCTCGTCAGCCCCGTAACACCTATAAGTTGTATTTACAAATTTTATTTTTTTCTCAAGATGATTTCACATCTGTAATGAAAACCCTTAATATGTGCTACAACCTGTTTACTGGCTTCACATTCTCACAAAATGTTATTAGTACATGAAGTGTTAAGTTATTTTGTATTTCCCTTTTATCTCTTTACCATCACCTTCTAAAATGTCTTTTACATTTTTTGTATGCCTGCACTAACTTGCATTGTGATTTGCATTTTAGTTAATATGGTTTACATGTTGGGACATGCAGAGAATGTTGTTTTTCAGAGGCAGAGAAAATGATGTTTGTCATATAAAATACAGAAAGAGTGAACAATTCCTGAAATGTTATTAAAATACTTTATATTTACCTCTACAACAACACCTATTTCTGATATTACCTTTTAATTAGTCCTGTCACCACATTTAATTGTTGGCTTTTTTGGTTTTGCAGTGACTTCGGTGTTGGGACAGGGCTGAGCACAGACATTTTAAGGGGCAATGGCCCAAACCAAGTGTGTACATGTGGAAATTTAATATTCAGGCTGATTATCCATTTTCTACCCCTAAATTTCAAAATGAAAAATCAAGTCAAAATTATTTATCTATTTTTTGTTTCTCCTTAAAGGTGTCATATGATGCTATTTTAAAGATCATTATTTTGTGTATTTGGTGTAACAGAATATGTTGACATGCTTTGTTCAAAAAACACATTATTTTTCAAATACTGTAATACTAATATTGTAATAACTACAATAATGTAGGTCCTCTATGCCCCGCCTCTCTCAAACACGTAGTTTTCAACAAAGCCCCCTCCTTTAACAAGCGCAGTCTGCTCTGATTGACCAGCTGACCCAGTGCATTGTGATTGGCCGAACACCACAAGCACGCGTCGGAAATGTAACGCCCCTTACCATAATCGCGAGCTTCAGCTTTCAAAGTAAATATCAAGACAGTTAATAATGTCGTTAGTTTTACCATCAGTTCAAGCTCAAAAGGGCAACAGAGTCGCATGACAGACACAGACACAAGCCGCGGTTAAGACAGCTGACGTGCTATGATTCCTGACAGGCAGTTCACTCTCCTGTGATGTG
>NW_015506307.1:396425-396826 GCF_001515645.1 Sinocyclocheilus grahami | reverse complement strand
GATTGTAGCGTGGTAGAAGACTAGTTAGGTACGCAGGAGCTAACCCATTAAGGGCCTTATAGGCAAGTAATAATATTTTGTAACTGATACGGAACTTAATAGGTAGCCAGTGCAGAGACTGTAAAATTGGGATATTATGATCATATTTTCTTGACCTGGTAAGGACTCTAGCCTAGTCATCTATCATACGGCTGGCCTTGAGCAACAGTGCTTTAAGTGTGACCCCTGTAACCCTGTCATCAAGGCTTCAAAAAGGCAATCAAAATTATTATTATTATCAGGCTAGTGTTATCTAATTTAATATTACAACTTATTTGTTTAATCATATTTCTTTTTACGCATTTTTACAGTGTTGCATGTTATAATCACACGATTCCTTTGAGTTTATGAATGAGGCGGCC
>NW_015506307.1:395792-396415 GCF_001515645.1 Sinocyclocheilus grahami | reverse complement strand
AAATATTACAATATAAGCACAAATTATATAGTGCATGTCCTTCGGTTAGTATAGTAACATATACAGCTACATTTGGAATATAAGACCATTTGGAATATTAGACAATGTCAAAATAAATTGTACTCGCAAAGTTTTTAGTTAAAAATACATGTAAAGTGAATAGGTCATAAAGCTGTGCTTGTGCTCATGCCTACGGGGCTCTCAAGTCTCATGCATTTACCGTGAGAACACGTATTTCAGTCAGTTCACACACTCACACGCCACACCAAGTATTTCTCTCGCTGAGAAGTAAGAGATAACTTGTCCCACTATATACAATTAATGGATGAGGCGCAGGCATACGGAGGGAAGTTCTCTACTGAATTCATAGCTGTCTGGAGTTAACCATCTTATACTTCCCATAAGATTGGGCGCAGCCACTTGTAAATTTTATGGGTCTGGCTTCCGGTCTCATCCACATCCAGCTATTTTAAGCTGTACAAAACAGCTCGTTTTGCTCCTTGATACTGCAAATTGGTGTGTCTTACCATATTATTTTAATGTATATCTTAATTATGAACACACTGGTTTGTAGAGCTAACAGTTTTACCGTTTACTGCATGTTGTTATTCTTCTCGTTATTT
>NW_015506307.1:390991-393186 GCF_001515645.1 Sinocyclocheilus grahami | reverse complement strand
CTTGTTTAGTCCTAGTCTAGTCCTCGTTTACTTGATTGTGTCCAAATGTTCCTCGTGTGTTCTGCTCCTTTATAGTGTGCCCCTACCCTCATGTCTCTGCTGGTTCGTTGCATTAGTTCCTTGTGTGTAAGAGAATGCCCTGTCAGTCATCTAGATATGAGGTTTTCTTTGATTTTGTTGTTTTGCTCTAGTCTAGTCCCTGCCTTTATTTTTGCTCTAGTTTTCTCAAGCGGTTCAGTTGTAGTGAGAAAGCAATCCGATCTAACGGACCAACGAACCAGGCAATATCATAATGGGTAATTACGTAAGTTCCGTGAAAAGCATTATCTTTGTTATTTTGCTAATACCTCAAAATGAACCTGTGAATGTCTGTGAGTGAGCGTGTCTTCGCCATTCAAAATCAAAGTGCACTTTTTCATTTTATAATGCCGTCTTATTGCTCTTCTTCCTAGTAGGTGCATTTTAAAACTATTTTCCCAATGAATCCTGGACTCCTGCTCAAAATGATAAATTAACATAATGACAGCTACAAAAAAACAACAACAGTAAGCCCGCGAAGCTGTTGTCGTTCCATCCTGACAGATGACAGCCGTGACAGCTAAGTGAAATCCCGGAAAATAAACCGTGGAACTTTTGACCAGTGAGGGAACCGTTTACTCGCATTAACAAATTTGGTTCGTTTAGAAACTTTGCTATGTGAAAGTGAACCACACCAAGAATAAAATGCAACATTGTAATAATTTAAATCCCTGTTTCGGAACAAAGCAATCGATCTACAGGTGTGAAAGCACCGTGTCGTGTTTTGTCTTGTGTTTGCTCCTGTTGTGTGTCTTGATTTCCCCCCGGCTGCTGTTCTCAAGACCTGGCTATCTGACTGGACTGGTTTCACTACAGCTCAAATTATTAAGCCCTGGTTTCTCAAGCTGCTGCCTGATCTCCACAGTGTTCTCATTGACTGGTGCTGCCCTATCTCCTTTGTTCTCCAGCAAAAATTTGTCCAGGTCTGACCTCGGCCTTCCTACTGTTCTCCAGCAGACTGCCCCTTCCTACGGTTTGGACTCTCCCATCAACCCTTGTTAATCCTTGTCTTGTCAATAAACCTCAGTAAACTGCTGTGACACAACCTTGACAGTTGTTTGTCTTAATAAATTGGGCAAATTAAAAATACAGTGATTAAATTTAAACTTTTTTTCTCTCTCTATTGATCTGTTTAAAAAAAGGTTATAAAAAGTCAATTATCGATACAGAACGATATGAAACATTTTATCAGTGATACATTTTTTTTTTAGCTATATCGCCCAGCCCTATAAGTTGTATTTACAACTTTTCTTTTTTTTTCTCAAGATGATTTCACATCTGTAGTGAAAACCCTTAATATGTGTTACAACCTGTTTACTGGCTTCACATTCTCACAAAATGTTATTAGTACATGAAGTGTTAAGTTATTTTGTATTTCCCTTTTATCTCTTTACCATCACCTTCTAAAATGTCTTTTACATTTTTTGTATGCCTGCACTAACTTGCATTGTGATTTGCATTTTAGTTAAATGCAAAATGTTGGGACATGCAGAGAATGTTGTTTTTCAGAGGCAGAGAAAATGATGTTTGTCAGATAAAATACAGAAAGAGTTAACAATTCCTGAAATGTTATATTTATAGTTATTAAAATACTTTATATTTACCTCTACAACAACACCTATTTCTGATATTACCTTTTAATTAGTCCTGTCACCACATTTAATTGTTGGCTTTTTTGGTTTTGCAGTGACTTCGGTGTTGGGACAGGGCTGAGCACAGACATTTTAAGGGGCAATGGCCCAAACCAAGAAAAAGGGCACCAAACAACCCCCCTCAGGTTCATCTTTGGTTGACCAATCAGCAGGATGGAGCATCTTATGCCTGTGTAGTGTGTACATGTGGAAATTTAATATTCAGGCTGATTATCCATTTTCTACCCCTACATTTCAAAATGAAAAATCAAGTCAAAATTATTTATCTGTTTTTTGTTTCTCCTTAAAGGGGTCATATGATGCTATTTTAAAGATCATTATTTTGTGTATTTAGTGTAACAGAATATGTTGACATGCTTTGTTCAAAAAACACATTATTTTTCAAATACTATAATATTAATATTGTAATAACTACAATAATGTAGGTCCTCTATGCCCTGCCTCTCTCAAACACGTCGTTTTCAA
>NW_015506307.1:388841-389446 GCF_001515645.1 Sinocyclocheilus grahami | reverse complement strand
CTAACCAGTGCTGAAACAGGGGGTTTCATGACCCTTTAAGGCAGAAACTATTAGTGAACAGCTTCACGGCGTCTGCAGACAGTTTTCATGTAATAATGCCCCCTTGTGTCAATATGTGTCAAAAACTCTATAACAGAGTCATTCAGAGAAATGAGCAGCATTTCTAATCTATTTCATTAACACACTAGTTCACTCTAAGTGTTGAACATCAGAACAGGGAAACAGTGGTAGTGTGCTAGCTCACGACATGTAAATGTTGTTGTGCTCCTGTAGGTTTGAGTCTGACCTGCATCATGTCCCAGTCCCTCCTCTGTCTCTCTGTCTCTCTGTTCACTCTCCTGTCAATTAAACAGAGCTGGGTCGAGTAACCACTAAGGTACTTAGAACTTAGTACTTTCTGCTTCAAACTGCGTTTGTTTGTTATTTATATAACTGAAAATAATAACCAGATTTATTTATTTTTTGCATAATGCGGGATTTTTAAAATGATAAACAAGCCCAAATTACACTGGGACTAGTATTTTGAAATGTCTATACTTTATTACTTTCAGCTATTCTTTTAAAAAGATGAGGAAGATAAAATATGCACTTTTACCATCTACAAA